>NC_044054.1:26871670-26906670 GCF_902167405.1 Gadus morhua
AAATGAATTAGTTTTATTTTGATGTAATGAATAAATAACTGAACAAAAATGCTTTGGTGAAACAAACGATGACCAGCATGATGCTGTCTCTAACCATTTGGAGATCAACATGTTTGCGTCTGGTGAAATGCTGTCGTGTGCCACTTCTCAGGCCTAATGCTGTTACAGCACCAGATGGCTTTGGCATATGACTCAGCGGTTTACCCGTTACGTAGCGAAGGGACAGCCCTAGATCTTAGAAAATACACGCTTAAGTAACAAGTCTTAGGGGTCCTGCTAAGGATATCTCCTTACTAAGTGACCACCACCAGCATTAATTTTAAACAGCTTGAACGTCTTTTTTCACTGCTAGTGTTCATAATGATGTTTGTAAATGATGCTTTCAGATAGGCCTACTATTCATATTATGTATGAGGCCTTCTGTATTGTGCTAATTGCACTGGCAGAAAGTTATTCCGGTGATCCGTTTTTTATCCGTTGATTTTTTATCACAGTTTTGGCGTCATTACAGTCAAAATGTCCTTGACACAGATAGGCCTCTATAAACCGATGTGCTGCTCTTGGGTTTTCTTCATGCTGTTTTCTAATAAATAACTTTTCAGTTCATGTGATAGGCAACCATTTGAAAACAAATGACACACTTGTGTGTCTCAGTCACTGCGCCCTGCCCGGGACCTAACACAACACACAAAGTCACGCATTACGCCTGCTGATGAGAAACACACACACAAAGATCGCAGCACACACGCTGAAGTGAAAAACAAAACAAAGACCCACGTTACACATGCTGAGACAAATACACACGATACACAGGCTGATGAGACAGGTGTGTGTGTGTGTGTGTGTGTGTGTGTGTGTGTGTGCGTGTGTGTGTGTGTGTGTGTGTGTGTGTGTGTGTGTGTGTGTGTGTGTGTGTGTGTGTGTGTGTGTGTGTGTGTGTGTGCAGGCGTGTATATATATATATATATATATATATATATATATTCCATGGAATACTTTAGATATATATTTCCAGGGTGCGATTTGTGAAAAAACCAGAGGGGGGGATAATTTTGAGAAACATTTTATTCAGGAAAAATAACCACACAACAGTGTGAAAACTTATGAAAACAGTTGATCTTGTGACTTTGTGTATCTAAACCTTACACTTAGGCTTCATAACGTAGGCGGTAGGCCTATTTTGAACGTGAACTTAACCACTGCATTTGCAAAAATATTTTCTCATAGCTAATATTGTTTTTAAATGTGCCAAATAAAAAAATATATATTTTTTTTCCCCGATATCAGTTCAACAGAAAATATGAAGTACCACAATGTGCTGTCAAGACGTTTTTTTTTTTTTTATGGGTTAATCGGGTAGACTATAGGTCAGACTACGAAAACAGTCCGCTCTGATGACGCACTTCAGCCTCTTTTTTTTGCTTTCCTGTTGGCGGATCGATAGCAGCGTGGTGGCAAGGGGAAATTACGTATTTCTGGATATCTAAAACGTAATGCCCAACACTCAAATGACGTTTGAGATATCTTTAACTTTCATTCTGCCTAGGCGAAACTGAATTACAGATATCTGCAATTGTCATTTAAGATGTGTGACGAGTTGAATGTCGTTTTCCGTGAAGTCATTGCAGATATCTGTAATTCAGTTTCGCCTAGTCAAAACTGAATTACAGATATCTCTAACTATCGTTTCGACTAGTCAAAACTACGTCACAGATATCTCTAACTGTCGTTTCGACTAGTCACAACTACGTAACAGATATCTTGAATGAAGTTGTTGATATCTACAATGTAAATTCCGGATAGTCAAACTTAGTTAATAAATGTCAATTCGGCTTGCCATAGTGGTGACCCTGCTTCAACCACATCTCTGCAAATCTGCGGGCCGGGAAGGCTGGATAGCTCTCCCAGAGAGCTGTCACTGACGTGCAGGCTGAGGACAGCCAGCGCACATCAAACACCCAATCCTACGAGCCTGGATGCCCAAATCAAAAGCCACAGACTCAAGCTCTTTCAAATATGAAGATATGCTGCTCTGTATTCTTTTCATTTTTCGTCCATTTGGTTTAAACGTTTGTTTCGGCGGGGACAGGAAGTTGACTTTTGAAACCATAGAAACGCAAGTAAATCCGGTTGGTTTTCAAAATAAAACTGCTTTCTGCGAGCGCGACGCCTCTGACTCGCTCCCGGTAGATCAAAATCACAGCACAATCAAAATGAAGACGGACCCTGTGTATTTTGGTTGTTAATTATTACGATGTAATGGTGAAAATACTTTGGGTGGGGGGGATAATTTTTATCCCCACCGAGGATAAAAATAATTCAGCAGAGGGTAGGACGTGTAAACCAGAGGGGGGGATAATCCCCACCATCCCCACCGGCAAATCGCACCCTGTATATTTCTATAGTATTCCATGGAATGAGGGCGCCATCTAATGTTGCGGAAACCTAGCAAGCATCGCGGTGATTCTCGCCCCCTGGCGGTGAGTCCCGCCCACTGGCGGCCTTCCCTGCGGCGTCCGCGTACTAACCCATTGGTGAACATTGCAATTTTTCTTTGCAGTAACAGTACCACTGATAGCAGCAGGTGATCTTGTGTCCTACATCATGTAGTCTTGTAGTCCTAGCTTGTATCTTCAGCAAACGTGATCACAGTCAGCAGTCAGATAATCGTTGAAGATTTTGAAGTTGAAGTTCATGCTGGGCTAAACATTTAAGTCCCACGACTCGCAATAAATGATAACTTTTTTTATTCATCAGCTCCGTCTTGCAGCAACTGTCTGCATGCATCAGTTCCTTCCTCCGCCTACAGCGGCCACCCATCCGTGCTGAGCGCTCCTAGCCTGGTCCTACCAGACTCTCGTACTTCATTTCATTTGTACAGAGAGTCTGGACCTACTCAATCTACCAACGTTAACTCACTTGAAGGCGGGTGTCTGTTGAAGTTTAAACTATTGGATCTACCCAGTGCCACTCTGGATCTGCCATAACCAATCGTTAACGTTTGGCCGGGAATCACGTTGCGCGCAGACTGTAAACAAACCAAACACCGTGCGTGAAGATGTCCGTCAACGAGAGCTGACTCCATGGAGCTGACTGTAACGTCATCGTTCTCAGCCGCGCCCTTTGTTCGCTGATTGGACGCCAAAAATCTGGCTTCGAAGGAAGCCCTGAATATATGAGGAAGTAGGTAGATGGGCGGTGCCAGGCTAGAGCGCTCCTGGATCATTGATTGAATTTTAGATTGGAACATTTGATGTACGTCACTCAGCATATGTTCCAACTCAACTTTGACTTCTCTTTTAACTCCAGATGGCGGACAAGGTAAGGTTTCTCTGATCACATTGTTGAAATATCGTGACCCCATTCCCTGGCGAGTCATGTGACTTCAGGTTTTACACATTTCGTCTCATTTTTATTAAAGCACCCAGTGAAAAATGGCCTACATTGTAACAGTAGAGCTCATTATATTCATACTTGTAAAAATAAATAAAGATACTACTGCAGGGATTTCGGTTGGATTTTATAAATGTAGGCATATCATTTCATCCACTTTAACATCAATGGGCGTTCATAACAACACACAAATAAATACTATACACTCCTGATCTGACGTTTTCTATTTCAATTTTCAATAATCTTGCCATTTTCCTTATGGATGTCATCAAAACACTGTAAGATCGTCAACCACCCTATTTCCCTTGTATTGTTGAGTTAATATCAAATGGACATTTTATTTTGAGTTAAAATTGTAATATATGTCCAACAATCTTCAACAACATAGAATAATCTCTGTCGAACAAGAAAATCTGACATAAGAGAACATCTGTTCACAGACACAGTCTCTGTGTATGGTGGTGGAGCTGAGTCCACGTGATCGTGTATATGTGAATGTGTGATCGCAGCCCATGGGTTGAGGGGGCTCGTTGCGTTTATCGGTTGGTTGAGCAGTGCTTTGGAGTGAAGAACAAAAGAGTGATTTAACTTATATTCCCTCCAGGACCATGTAGCACCTCCCTGAGGGCAGACGTTGGTACTCCTCATGTAGAACATGAGAAGAGCCCAGGGCTGTTTGCTCAGCCAGTCTGAGGGTGCGCTTAGTTCAGCTCTTTTAGGAATACATTTGAGCACAGAAAGACCCACCACTGTCGACAGAATCCCCAGGAGCCCAGAGCATCCTGGCTTTCAGTTGGAATGAGGGGCCGATGAACACGCAATTTGGATTGGATTGGCCACTGAACACTGTTATACGTCAGTAATATCCCCACGGAAATTCATTGATTATTCAATATCACCTTTACATTTGATTGATTTTTCACACCACATTTTATACATTTTGCTCAATATAATATATATATATATATATATATATATATATATATATATATATATATATATATATATTATACACAATATTGTGACATTGTCAAAAAATTATGTGAAAGTAGGGAGGGGATATTACCGAGTATATAACAGTGTTTTGTGGCCAATCCAATCCAAATTGAGGGAGCTGTTGAAATGACTAAAAGCCATGTGCAACTGCATAACACGCATAAAAATGTAGCTCAAAATCAGATGTCAAGGTGCTGTTGTGTTTTGCAATGGTCGAGGCAAGTATGGAATATCAAACTAAAATCCCAGCGGTAGGAAACAAATCGGTTCTAATTGACCATAACGACCGATTTCATTTGAAATTCTGCGTGGACTCTCGTTGCTACTTGATCTACCTGTAGCACTTTTGTTTGATTGCCTATTATTTGAAACCAAAGGTAACCCGATGCACCTTGCAAGAGGTCCATGGCATCCCTTTGCTGGAGCCCATAGTCCAGCACTGGGAGAAAGTCGAGGCCTTTCAAGCGTTTCCAGAAGACCTACTCATCGTCACATACCCAAAGGCAGGTAGGAAATGTTGAAAAGAACAGAATTGTTAAAGATAGGGATGATCCAAATAAAGTAACATAGCAGCAACCATCACGGTAGGACGCAAGCAATCAATGTCATTTAAAAGGGGCGGCATGTGGCTCAGGGGGGTGGAGCGGGTTGCCTGGTAACCAGACGGTTGCTAGTTCGGCAGCCCGGCTTCTCCTAGAGCGTTGCGGTGTCCATGAGCAAGACACCTCACCCTGACCGCTCCCGATGAGCTGGCTGTCACCGTCCATGGTGGTCACTGCCGCTGGTGTGTGAATGAGTGCATGAATGGGTGAATGTTAGGCAAAATTGTAAAGCGCTTTGAGCGGCCACTGGTTTGAAAAGCACTATGTAAACGCAGTCCATTTTTTCTTTGTAATTGTATGTAACTCCCCTCTATTATAGATGATATGATACGAATATATTATATAAAAGCGTTATAAGGGCCGCCACTATTTATCTCCACAACCCACACATCCACATATATGTACAGCACATGCGTGTACGTTTCAGGTACTACATGGACGCAGGAGATCGTAGATTTGATCTTGCACGGCGGCGATGCGGAGATGGTGAGGCGGGCTCCGACAAACACCCGCATGCCCTTCCTGGAGTTCAGCTCGCCCAAAGCATCTCACCCTGGTTAGTAGCACACAGCCAGTCACTGGTCAATAGCACCCAACCAGTCACTGGTCAGCACCACACAACATGTCACACCACAGCTAACCCTACTGGTTAGCATCACACAACCAGTCACACCACACCTGACCCTACTGGTCAGTACCACATAACCAGTCACCACACCTGAGCTTACTAGTCAGTACCACATAACCAGCCACATCACAGCTAACCCTACTGGTCAGTACCACATAACCAGTCACACCACAGCTAACCCTACTGGTCAGTACCACATAACCAGTTACATCATACTTTACCCTACTCCAGCTGGTCACTACTACCTAACCACAGGCACATTGCACCTATTCTCACCAATCAGACCTTGGATCACTGATCTTATGTCCCTTCAGGGATTACTCAACTCGAGAAGATGGATCCTCCTCGTGTGATCAAGAGTCATCTACCCATCCAGCTGCTGCCTAAGTCCTTCTGGGAATCAGGAAGCAAGGTGCCACAGCTTCTTATTATTGAACCCATTTTCCTGACATCAGGACACCTAATAGAGTGGTCATATTGAGCCATTTGTATCATTTCCCTCAAAATGCATTTAGTCCATTGCACCAACGCAGTTCAGTCGTGTCATTAGCTCCAGAGAAAATAATCCCAGAGAGAAAGATTGTTGGCCGATCTGCATGTCAATGTAATCAATCATTTATTTTATCACATTCATTTTAGGTTATCTATGTGGCTCGGAACCCTAAAGACACCTTGGTGTCCTATTTTCACTTTGACCGCATGAACATGGTTCAGCCGGAGCCGGGGCCATGGTCAGGGTACCAGAAGAAGTTCATGGAAGGACAATGCAAGTGCTTTTGGATTGAATATGTGAATACTTGTGCACATGAATGTGATCACGTGTTAGTTGTATTTGAAAAAACATTGGGCCTGATCTGACACTGAGGTTCAGGTACTGAAAATGTGTGTTTTACTGATCTAGCCAACAACCACTTCTTTCCCTAACTCTAACCCCCTGCTGATGCTATATAATAATACTTATTAATACTTATTCACTAATGTTTAATAATGGGTGATTAATGTAACATGTATGTAAAGTGTTATCTATATCATGTTATAACATGCTTGCTCAAGTCAGCATGTTAACGGTCCAAGATCACACATATTTTCATCTTTCATCAGAACATGCATCCTGTAGTTGTATCCTATTTATTTTGGACTACTACTAATACTTGTCAATGTGTTATTAAAGTGGGATGGGGATCGTGGTACGAACATGTCAAAGGTTATTGGAAGGAGAAGGACAAAAGGAATATACACTATCTTTTCTTCGAGGACATGAAAGAGGTAGGTGGTATTTGACGAATACAGATAATGAAAAACGTTGTATCTGCAGGAAACATAAATTAATGAATCATTCATCATTCATGAATTATTCCTTGCCATTTTTATATACAAAAATATGCAGAATCCTGCCAGGGAGATTCAGCGTATTGCCAAGTTCCTTGGTCACCGCTTGTCAGAAGACATTCTCAACAATATCGTGCAATTGACGACGTTTGATGCCATGCGAGAAAACCCAATGGCCAACTACTCCTCAGTACCAGGGAACATCTTTGACCGGAAGGCGTCTGACTTCTTGAGAAAAGGTAATTAAGCAGGAAATATATAGAAAGAAAGGCTGATCTATCAATTGAGATTTGGAAGACAAATGCCTTTTGTTTTCCCAGGGGAGGTTGGTGACTGGAAGAATCACTTGAGTCCTGAGGAAAACGCTGCATTTGAAAAGCATTATGTGGAAACCATGTCTGACTGTGAGATTCCCTTCCGTTTTGTGATTTAAAGTCCGGAACAATGGGAATGGGATCATCTTCACTTACATTTATCTTAAGAATATTCAACAATTCTAAAGTATTCTTTATAGATTGCATTTTTCTTTTGATTATTTACTTTCATCATGTCAAAAACATATAGCACTATGAATTCAACATAGTGGCAGTATTTTATAAAAATATATAAATAATTGTATGAATTTGCCGAATAAAATGTAAGTTTACTATTGTGATTGAATCAGAAATTATGTGTAGGTCTGCTCTTGAAAACCCATTTAAACTCGATTATAAAACTAAAGCTTTAAAACAACTCTGGTATTATAGCTTAATTGTTGCTCAAATTGTATTCAAATAAGTTTGCACAAACCACACTATGATAGTGTTTGATCTGTATGTGCTCTATGAAATTAAAAGGCCTATAATAAGCTTTTCAAAAATATATCATGTGCAATAGCAAATAATGATGCATTTTGCAACGGTGTTTATATGACACTGTGGTGACCTTTGATACATGATCACAGAACAGGCTCGTGCTAGCTCAATAGCAAACTGGGAATGCTGAACTATTCCCTCAATTAAATTGTACAACTATTTAACTTAACATAACAGTTCAGTTGTTGTGCCATGAATGGATTTCACTTTGCAAAATCTCTACGCCGATAAAGGCCAATAGATTGTATTTTTTTCGACGTTGGAAAAACATTCGTCATGTTATCTTTGATATACTGGTTTATACACAAGCTAAACTGGTGGCCGGTTCCGGACGCCAATCCGTTAGATTGTTTACTTCAAGGTAGGTGGGACACTACGTCCTTTTTGGGGGACTTTGAGTTATCATCACAACCAGCAGCATTTCAAAAGTCTACACAGCATAGTGTAGCCTATGTCTATTTGTGACAGTCTACATTTTTTTTGTTATAGGCCAACGTGTGACCTTTAAAAGTGATCTCGGTTCAACAAAAATAACCTCAACTTATATAGGTTTTCACATGGGTATTCAAAGGGTATAACCTTAATTTCAAAATGTTAGACATTTATTTCTGGGATTCCTTCCCTGACCTCCAGGAGTTATCGGTGCTTGTGGAATCTGGGTCCTGCGGGACATCACGAGGGTGCACCTGTTTCTAGAGCAACAGCGGTGAGGAATTCAGACATGGGGTGTTGTTATATATTGCTTTACCAGATGGTGATACATATATTCAATATATATGATAGGTCTACTTATAGTTAATACATATTTTTACCTTTATTATGTATGGCTCGCATTTAAATACACCTATGCCGTGCATATGCTTTTAATCTCTTTCTCTCACGGCTGTGCAGCCATGACGCCACGGCCGGCCAGAAGCGACCGCTCCGACATGATAGCAGAGCTAGAGGCGGCCTGGCCCGGACCCTGCAGGCTGTGGTCTTGGTGGTTCTGCTGACCCTAGTGGGTTCCAGAGTGGCCTCGCTGGTGGTTCTTGAATTCTCTCTACGCGCCATCTCTTCTTGGTTTACCGATGGGCTAGTAAGAAACTGGATACACACATTATGAGTTGTTCTAAATCCAATAATAATACATCTTATTTTCGGTGTTTTTTGTTTTCAATCCCCTTTGTCTCCGTGATCTGCTCCCTCGACTGTTAGGAATCAAGGGAATGTCAGCTGGTGCTCGTCCAGTGTCACTTCTCCTTAGGTTGTGCCCTAAGCTGCGGTCTACACTTTTTCCACGAGGGGGCGCCACATCGTTTGCTTTCGTTGATGTTGGTGGCAGCGCTCGGGTGGCTCTTATCCAATCAGACGTCCCGGTTGCTGCACCACGTGGAGACGCTGTACACACTCCACAGCTCGCGAAGCTACTGCGGCGTGTGTATGACCCTGCTGTCCACGGGGGGGTCCCTGCTGCCCATGCTACTACGCAGGACTTTGATCGCCACCTTCTCTGTCGCTGTGCTGGCCTCCATATCCATTGTGAACAGACACTTTGCTTCTGCCACTGAGGCACTGAAGTTTTGGACGCCACTGACTATTTGCTACACCTTGTTGGTTGTGTACATGCAAGGTACGACACAGGTTGCAACGTCTTGCTGTCTTCATCATGGCATACACTATTGAATGGCTGAAAGCTGAGGATAGGGTCGCACCTTTTCTCAAAAAGGCCTAAGTTCCCTGAAAGGTTTTTGTAGGCTTCTAACACGTGCCTATGTTTAAAAGGAATACATTTGATGAAAACTATGAATCTACTCTGGTTCCTTGATCTCACTAGTTTTGGGGGGTTTTGTGCGATCGGCCACGTTGATAGCAGCATTATCATGTACAAATACAACCTTTCAACTGGCCTGCCCAACCTCTGTTACGAGATTACCCCCTGTTTTACGAGATGCCTCTTGATCGTTTGAACAGACGAACGGAGCCGTGCGCGCGCCGGCCAGCAGCAGCAGCAGCTGCTGAAGGCGGTGGCCGTGCGTCTTGGGGGTCTATTGGTGCTGATGCTGACTGTCGGTCGCTGGGCAGATGTGGTCCACATCCTAATCTGCTTCCTGGGAGAGGCCGTGTGTCTCGTTGCCGCCCGGGACCTGCTGGCTGCTAGGACACCCCTTTCGGTCAGTGAACTCAACAGCAGCTACTATTATCCCAGCTCAATAAATATTCCCAACGAGTTTGCAGTGAATGTTGGACTAAATGGTTCAGACTGTGTCTGTGTTGTGGCTGCATTGGATATCACCACACCATCGTACTGAGAGCATGTATCTCCTCACCCTCACAGGATCAGGAGGATTTTGAGGACTACAACGAAGAAGAGATCCAACAAAAAGAAACCAAGACACGCCTACAATTATCAAATCATACAGGGAAATAAACATCATGCAGTGGGATTAAGCTATATTTGCATAGCCTACGTTTGTGATATTAAGGCCTGGGTGAAATGGTATTCCAGACATATCAGTGACGAAACAATTAAGGCTGCTTCACCAAATAGGCCTATTGATTTTAGGCTGTAGCCAAATAGTGAAATAGCCCACAGGTTATTTAAATACCCCCCCCCCCCCCCCCCCCCCGCATAACAGTCTATATTTTGGTTATCACTTGAATAAGCGTAGGCCTACTAGTGTTGGTTTGCTGTAGCCCATTTGTAAATGATGAGCACAATTCCCGTACAGGAGGTAGGCCTGAGCCTCACACAGCACCGCGTGTGCTATAATCAGTTTTATACTGAACATGATCAAAACTGCTCTAATTGGTAAAATGGCTGACATCATACTGCTTCTAAAGGTGCACAAAATGGCGTTTAAACAGACTAAATTTCTATTTATGTGCGGCGTGCAACGAATTCACACTTGCAAACGCGAATTCTAGCTGGATAGCGGCTTACTAAATTTAAGGACGATACAAACTAACCCCATTGAATGAGCTCTTAAACTCAAAGTGTGGTTATGATTTTCCCTCTTGTAAAGGGAAAATAGGTATGCATACTGCTCGAGCACATTTGACATTGAAGTAGGCTATTCGGCTCACATCATCCCCATTGGACGCGCGGTATTGTGCCCATTTTATATTTATTGATTTCAGGGAATTTACAGAGGCTGGCTCTCCGACGTTTTTATGCATTCCGTCCTTATTCCATGTCAACAGGCCTGTGAAATTAGGCACAGGTCCGAATCCCATGGTAATCCAGGGGGTCTTTCGGAGACATATTGAGATTGTCAAGCAATTCCACACGTTGCCATTGACTGTAAGAAATTGTACTATCCACGAGACAGTGTAGAAAGTAGACTTCCTAGTTCCCCATCAAAAAGGCTTTCGACGGAGATGTTTTTTTTCCCAAACAATGCTCCAATGTCGTAAAGATGGGAATGAAACAGCATGGAGCTTGCTGCCTCTCTGTCAACTACACCAGAAGTGTTTTCTAGACTCCTCTTCTGCCTTTATAAGCACTCCTTTTCGCATGCGCGCTCTTGCATTTTGAGATCATTTTACCGCATGGTTACGCATGCGCAGACCCACTAAACCACACGTCATTAAAAATATCCATACTCTGTATCATTGATCATTTCTCGACTTCCCACCTTAGGAGCCTTAACCAGTAGCCTACGATTATTAGATATAGAGGTCTGCATTGTTGTGCAGCGTGCTGTATCATCCCTTCCCATCACATGGTCCAACCCCTGACAATTAACATATAACCCTATTCAGAATTAGGAGGCTTCTCATTGCTTTATATGCCTTGAGCATATGTTATGTAATTGGTAGGCCTAGAACCTTCTGTTATTGGTAATGATTTTTTTCGTTTTATGATAAATGAAAGCTTCCCAGACAAGTTACCTTGAACAGCGCGCATGCGCAAAGAGACCGAGGAGCTCTGTTGCAAAAGGTTCTCACACAATGCCACGCGTGCGCGGTGTGCTTCGCATTACGAATAGAATTGCTGCATCTTTTCAGGCAGCTACTAGCAGTCTTTTTACGACCAAAGGTCGCACGGAGTCAGGGACGCGCCTAGTCACGGGAACAGTGAAGAGCGCGTTCACGACATGCCAGATCGCGCTTTCCCAGTGTTGAGTATCAAACAGCGTGCGGGGGTCGAGCCTTATGGTTGCACTGGGTCAGGACGGCCGGAGGATTCTGTTGCGTTTATTTTGCAAATATGTTATTTTCCCCCGGAGGTAATTGACCGAGCAAACTCATGTGTATGATCGGGGACCAGGAATACACACTATGGTCCGGGAAACACGACATTTATGGGTTGGAAATTTGCCCGAAAATGTACGAGAAGAGAAAATCATTGAACACTTTAAGCGGTGAGTATTGACTGACGTGCGATGTACGTGCAGATCTAACAATAGGTGCTCCATCACATGTCCACCACCCCATCACATTTATGAGAGTCCGAGAAAAAAATAAATAGTGTAAGTTAGTTGAATCGAGATGCCATTCAGCGCTTTTACTGTCAGTTCTTACTAAGGAATATCAATACCTGCATCTGGCTGGACTCAAATGGCTGGGTGTCTTCAATTCCAAGATAACCCTTTCCTTGCACGTAACTTGTTGGTCATACGGTAACGGCACACAACACAGCCTCTTCCCTGCCATCTATCACTTGGTAAATGATGACTATATGCCCACTTTCAGTGTAAACAAAGTCCTCAATACATGGCAGGAAGATTTTGGCAAACGATGGCTCTGCTTTGGAAAAACATTTTTCTCACTACTAAGGCATATTGTACTGGGAGCATCTGTTACTGCGAGTTTTGAAACCAGTGTTTTGCTCCTTCGTCATGCGGATTTATCATTTCCAGTCATGTCTTTATTTTAACATGTGCACTTTGGACCACACTGGCTTTAAATAACGTGATTGTATGCACAAGATAGATAATTCAATGGTTTCAAGAACCACTCATTATTTAATTATATGCCACGATGCTGCTTCCCGATGTAAAATGTGGCATATCGGAGTTTTTTTTCCCTTAACGTGCAATGCGGTTTAGGTGAATATTGCATATTTCAGCTCATGCAATGTGTAAAATAAATAGATATTACTGGAAAGACTGAGCTTGCCACATTGCACACTGACATTTTTTCCTCCCCATTATTCTTGAACCGTGGATTCTTCACCGTGCAGCCTAGTGTGGAGAGATCGCAGCACATCGTCAATATCAGAGATGATTCATTTAATCACGATTTGTATTATTTGAAATATTTCAAATGTGTCGAATGAGGCATGGCATGGCATTGCAATTAAAATAATGCGTTATTTTTGGGGGGCTTTGTACAACAAAAGGCAATATAACCATTAAAGCGTGGGTCTAGGACCAGCACCGGTTCTCAGAGCAAGAAGCTGGAAGTGGCTTCGCTATCATAGAAAACAACCAACATATGGAGACGTGCACGGCCCTAAACAGTCTTGCAAATAACATGATAATTTCCAATTTTCATATCAAGCTTGGCGTCAGACACGCTCTCTCACCCAACGTGAATTAAACGGGGGTCTATCCAACCAAAATATTAGGAAAACCAAGACTTCCACAGCAAAAAACGCAATGGATAAGCAGTGAAATTAGCCATTCTCCGTCTATCTGTGAGCCTACGTTGTACCGGAGCTCGAGGGATGTCTAGACATGAATATATTAAGAGCGTCGCTGTACCGCGCAACCTGCTCAACGTTTGATCCCGCACTACCTCCATCTATATCATAGCGTGCCGTCAACTAAAATGCACCTAATTGTCGCCAGTGATTCTTATTTCAATATAGTCGAGCCATGGGAAACGTCAGGGAGACTCTAGGGCGTTTTGGGCAGCACGTTCAGTCGTCCTCAATTGGCCACAATGTAAGGAGAGGTTATCGGAGTATGCAGGTGCATGACAGTCCAATGTGTGATAGAAGTCATTGAAGATGGGGGACGGCAGAATGAGTAAGCAGTGTGAACAGCTTTCTAAAATGGCGTCGGAGGCTATTCAATGTGGGAACTGGCATACAATATATTTATGGTTAGGTTCTCATGCGGGGTAGGTCCACCTCTCGCATTGAAATGCGACGTGCGTTCCTATTTTTCTGCCACTGTCATTAAGCAACAGTATCATTTAATTTGCACTGAAAATAAACAAAAATAACAGCTTATCCAATTAATATGTTCATGAGCAATTAACGGCCAATTTAGAGCGTTTTATCTTATATATATATATATTTTAATTTCTAAATAAATGGAAGATTCGTGGATAGGCAAATATGCCTACTAGGTTTACCATATCATGCATGTGGTAAAACGACTTCTAGCCTACAGGCTATAGCCTACATTATGTTATAAATGCCTATTGATAATATATAATGTATATTCAATCTAACTGTCTAGTATGGTGCATTGTCCAAACGATTTTCTTTAATAAAATACATTCTATTGCTCTATTGCACTTCAACATATTAACCTATAGGCCTAATATTCAGCATTATTAATCTACTTGAATGGATGACAATTAAATACACTAGATTTTCAGGTAAAATACCTTGCAGGAATCTGAGCATATTACAAATGTGGGCATCTCTCTATGTTCTAATTCATTTCTTAGATATGGACGCGTGGAGAGTGTCAAGGTCCTTCCCAAGCGGGGGTCCGAGGGAGGAGTGGCAGCCTTTGTGGATTTCGTGGACATCAAAAGTGCCCAGAAGGCGCACAATGCTATCAACAAGATGGGCGACAGAGACCTGCGGACGGATTACAATGAGCCCGGCACGATCCCGAGCGCCGCGAGAGGACTGGACGATAGCCTGTCCCTCGGGTCTCGTGCCCGGGATGTATCAGGGTTCACAAGGGCAGCCGGGGGGCAGGTGTATGTGCCCCCCGCCTCACTCCACAACAGGGACGGACGCTATGAACGCAGACTAGACGGGTAAGTGGCCAACGTTTCTCTGAAGGCAAGAGGAACTTTTTTTTTTTTTTATTGCTCCCCACCCACCACAGAGCATCTTTCCATCTATTCATTTACTTGTTTTGGGGGTTCAGAAGGAGTGAGGTTATGATTCTCTAGGGAGCACCTCTAAAAAAAAAAAAAATCCCAGGGTGTTTTGGATTCCGTCGGTCTTGCGGTCGTGAGGTGTTGACACTAGGACACCCTGTGAAAGTGAAAGCATATTTGATGGCTTGGCAGACACATACATTGGTTTTGATTGAATGAGTGGTAAATTACGTATGGTTTTAGGTTATCTTTGGATCTTTTAAATGAGTGATTGTGTGAGGCAATGAGTTGGCGTGGACAAAGTCCATGAGCTGTCCATCCACCTTTCCTGGGACCACCTCATCTGGAGTAACCATACCCTGCCAAATGGATTCATATAAAATCTCTTGTACGTCTGAGCAACAAAACAACCGAGAATACACGAAGTGTGCCATTGTTTGGATGAGTCAAATTGGATTTTCCAAAATATTTGCCACCTTTCCTGGTGGTACGAAATCCTTTCTCGGCTTGGAGTGATGCGGATAACCTATCACGGATTAACACTGATCAGATGCCCAAGGATGTTAAACGATTCAGAAACTCATGGTTGGGCATCTTTCCATCTCTTTCATTTTTTGTTTTGGATTATGTCTTACTGCACACCAATGAATGGACAGATGCATTCGTTCCAGTTCAGACAAAAGGAAATAGGAGCAGAATGTTTCCCTCCTTTTTCGATTTCTGACTTCCTCGGTTGTTTTTTTCTAAATTGCCAATGACAAAGTCAACGACTGTTGCTGTGGATCAATGTGAATCATTGTTGGAACATACAAACAGATGGAAGTAATGGACTTGAAGGAGTGCTAACAGTGCCAATGGAGATTACCTTGCCTATCGCCAATGGATTACTGCACACACCTTCTCAATGTGGACCTCCAAAGACACGGGATGTAACTTCCTCCAGCCCCAGAAATGTTTGAACAGTATTCAAAAGCCAGCAAGGTTTCTTTGTTCCAGCCATTTGGAGAGACATCATCTATTGGTTACCAAACATCGCCGAACCAATTGCCTTCCGGTTGGATGATTACTTTCTGAATATGTTGATGCTAGTTCTGGATTACCAGTTGAAAGACATATTTTTTTGGTCAATTTTTCCTCTGCCACGATGGAATTGCTTTTTGTACACTGTGATCTAATTGGAATTTGCTGGACTTTAACTAAATTAAGATGAAAGACTTACAATTTCTCTGAAGATGCAAAAGAAGAGCCTTTGAAACCTTGGCAGTTAAATATGTATGGACACTCGCTATATTAATATTTATTATGTTCTTGAGCATTTTTGTTTTTTCTCAGTGGAAGTAAAATCTGCAAATGTTTTTTTCCTCCTATCAGATATCGAGATGGACGAGTTCATGCCCAACTATATCAATTGGAACTATTAATTTTATTTTTAAGAATAATGAACTGCAGCACATCTTTGTCGCCAGCGGAATCCACAATGACATGGATTACATTTTCCAATTGATGACTTTTTACCTCTTTTTTTTTCCACACTCCGCAACCTACCCCTCATTTTGCTCACTATATTCTATCTCCTTAGATTATATTTGGAGTAATAGTCCAAGTTACTCCTCTCCCAAAAGGTTGGTATGCCCTGCCCAGTGTATTATAGCTGTTCTTCCTTACATCCTCGTTTGAAACCTCCTATTTCTCCCTCCATTCTCCCAGCTAACTAAATGTGTAATTTGAGAAATTCTGTATTTCTGCCTGTGGGATGTTTCTTGGTTTCTCCCTTGGATAGCGCCCTATTCCTCTTCTCTCGCTCCCTGTGCCTAACCTGTTCTGCCCATTTCCACACCCATTCTTGGGTATTTTTTCACCCTGTGATCAAAGTGAAACACTGTCACATTCGATCAACAGGGTGGCTTGCCGTATCCATGGATGTGCAACCTTTAATGCCATGCAGCCTATTTTGAGTAAGAAAATGTCATTTCTTATAGGACTCAATTATATGCTCTCATTTGGTTATCATTTGGTTACGTTGGTCAAGATAAGCTGTGGAAATAAAGATTATATTATATTTTAATGTGCTGTTGCTATCTTAGTTGTTATCGTGACGGTTTGATTATCAGACAGACTTCAATCTCTATGCTAATAGGGGAAAATGTTACACATTCGTTTCATAGGCAATCAAATTAAAATGTCTGATAAATTGTTACAGTAAGGGTCTATGGATTGCTACACAGCCCAAAAATACTGGCTGACTAATAATAAAACAAGACAAAAACACAATTATACTACTCAAGACATAATACATTTTGATAGACCAACATTTGATTAAAAAAAAAGAAATCATGAATAATGTAACACCGTTTGCTTTGGAAATTAAAATTAAGGGAATCTGCAAGAATTTGCATTTCTGAGAGCATCTAGAGGTCAAAATAATCCATCAACCTCATACCTGGAACACGCATTTAAATGCAATAAGAGAAAATTAAGTTACCCTCCAACCACATGGGGTGTTCATGGAAATACGATCCCTCCATCACCTATACAGTATACCTACCTACAAAATAATGCAGAATAAGGCCACGAAAACAATTTGTCATGGTCAAGTGTTCCAACTGCTTTGAGCAGCAAAATGTTTTGTGCAACAATTTAGTACAGCACATTTTCCCTGTTTACATGAGCATTTCGAATATCATCAAATCACAAATTGAAAACGGTTTTGAGATTGCGATGCAAAGAGGGCTGTATTCTGATATAGAAAACCATTTTCAGAACCAACTCCGGTGGCATTGTATACTATATTCAATCTAGATTGACGAAAGATAGGCTCTAATCAAGACAGAATCTCCCGCGGCTGTGCTTTCTGCACCCATTCTCTGAGATTGTGCAGACCTTGGATGTGGTCGAAACCTGAAACCTGTATGTGTGTGCATGCAGAGATTTCTTGGAAACTGCTAGTACGTCTAGACAGGTTGAGGCGGTTCGTCAGTGTCTCGTGCCCTTTGTGCAAACAAATGCACACTTTAATCTAGATAAAATCTAATTTTGAAATGGTTGAATGTAAACATTGTTAATACTGTGTTTTTTTCTTACACATAAAAGACTTAATTTTTTTACTTTGAACAATTTAAATGGAAGCATGGTTGTAAATTGCTTCACAGTTAATGACAGTTGTGTTAATCCGTTAAAGGCGGAATAAAATTGTCCACCACTAGTTCGTCGGGTAGGGAATTGTCAGGGACCTCATGATATGATATTACAAGGATTTTTGAGTGCCAATACAATTTGTATTGGAATTCTGTAAATATTGCGTTACGATATTGTGATTTCTTTGTGCTAGCTTTTGTTTTTTGTTTTGTTTAACACATGGGAATCACTTTGGGGGTTGGGTTCTAGAGGTCTATCTGTGTTTTGTATATGAAAGTGGCTGAACAAATCACAACATAGTTGATGCAAATCAACTATAGGCAAATACAGTAACATTTAAATGTTCCACTAATACATTACACTGATATGACACATACCCATTATCTTTCAAAACACATGTTTTATATTTGTCAACCTGAAGATAGTAAAATATTGTAAATAAGTATTGCAGAGGCAAATAATCCTGATACCACCTAGCATCCCTATGTTTGTTACCAATCGTCTCCTCCCGTTCCTCTCCCCCTGATGAGGCTTGCAGCCATTCTATCGCGCCCACTGTAAATATTTATAACTTATCAGACGTTCAGTAAAAAAATGTAGGTAAAGAGGTAGCTCAATTGTTTAATTTGGTACTTTGTTACTTTGTATTTTGTTGAAGTTGCCAATGTGTTATCGTAAAGTAATAATTATTTGACCCACAGAACTTTCGGTTCTGTTGGTGGGAACTAAAAGACCCAATAAGTTTACAAGTATTGCAGAGGCAAACAATCCTGATACACCATGCATCCATTTTCTTTCCACCGTGCCTACTTTGCGTCCCTACTAGCATCCCTATGTTTGTAACCAATCGTCATTTCTAACCATACGTTATCGTAAAGTAATATTTATTTGACCCACAGAACTTTTCTGTTCTGTTGGTCGGAACTAAAAGACCCAATAAGCTTGAAATGTCACCCAATTGCGAGAACAAAAAGACATGTTACACTCAATCACACATTGGTCAATGTGCAGTTTGTTTGGAACATGACCGATACTGGATTTTAGGGGCCGATACCGAGGGGGGGGGGATTGCTCTTACCCTCCAAAAAGTTTTCATATGGGCATATATCAGGAAATACCAAATATTTGAAATCGGCCAACCGATATATCGGTCGGGCTCTAGTTTAGATGCCTGACCCAGAAACCTGACCTGTGGTAGGTTTACGGGCGAGCAGGGACAACACAGTCTTATTACTTTCTTTTACAATGTAAGGGTCGGTAGTTTACACTAGGAGCCGCACTGAACTATAGAGCACATGCCATTTCCAACCCTACTTTGTGTGGTAATCTAACACGTAAAACTACTCAAGGGGAATGCTTCTCTGTGTGCATAGCAAAAAGTGTATTTCAAAACGTAAATACCAGCTGCAACATTTACAATTTCCTAGCAAGTGTTGTGTGGTCGTCGCTCAAGGCCTACGTATATCCAACAAAAAATGGTTATAACCATGCTAGAACACCTTTTCGCTACGTTAGCTAGTTTAATAGTTGTGCTCGAAACCTTTTTAGGTGGCTTTGGTGCTAGGCATCTAGGAAAAGCAAGACCACTGGCCCCTAGCCTAGCAGTTGGGCTTATCTATCCAAAAAATAAAAATACTACAAAGTAGAATTACACTGAAATTACGAAATTATTTAGATATAATATTTACAACATTTACAAAATTCTGCCTCTGAGATTTTGAAAAAATCTCAGAGGCAGAGATTTTTTTTTTCTCCCTTTACCTTGTCAGTTCTTTAGATCAACTTTGGCTGGAATAACGGTAACATCAATGTGCTAGGAAGTGTATTGTAAGTCAGTGGCGTAACAAGGCAACGACGGGCCCGTATGCAGGATGTTCAAGGCGGGCCCCCCCCCCCCCCCCCCGGGGGCTTCGTGATTGTTGAGGGGGGGGGGGGGGTTCGGAGCGATTGTTGACGGGCGGGGGGGGGGGGGTTCGGAGCGATTGTTGACGGGGGGGGGGGGGTCTGGAGCGTTTTTTTTTTTTTTTTTTTTTTTGGGGCCCCTGATTGGCCCGGGCCCGTACGCGCCCGCATACCCTGCTTACCGATAGTTACGCCACTGGTGTAAATTGTCCTTTCCTTTCCTTTCCCTGTGTCTCAGAACCGGCGAGAGTCGCGAGCGAGCGTACGATCACGGTACCTACGGACACCACGACCGCGCCGGCAGCGGCAGCTTTGAGCGCCAGCGGCACTACGAAGCGGACTATTATCGCGACGCCAGGGACAGAACTCTGGGCACGAGTGGTGCGAGTGGATCCTTAACCCCTAGTGGAAGCGTTGTCTCTGCCTCAGCGGGCAGTGGCGGCAGCGGCGGTGTTGGCGGGGCTATCGTTAGCTGTGCGGCCGGTAGTAGCGGCGGAGCCGGCGGAGCAGTGGGCGCCGTGGTCGGTAGCGGGGGATCGACGTCGAGCGTCATCGGCTTCTACCGCGCCCACAGCCGTAGCCCCTGCCGCTTCGAGACGCCCGAGCCACGCTACGAGTCCGGCCGCGCCCGGGAGTCGTTTACGCTGGCCAGCGTCGTCCACCGGGACCTTTACCGGGACGACAGGGGGCGCCATGTTGAGCGCACGTACCGCCAGAGCCGCAGCAGGTCCCGCTCCGCGCATTCCCGGAACCCGTCTCCTGAGAGGCTGGCGGGCCAGACGGCCGGTCTGGCGGGGCAGACGACCGTTCTGGCCGGGCAGACTTTGGGCTCCCGGAGTCGCTCGTCCAGCTCCGACTCCATGAGCAGCGACAGCAGCAGCACCAGTGGCAGGTGAGCCGACTCAAAAACGTTTATTGCCGTTGGATGTCCTGCTGGCACCATATGTCGTGTTCTGATGTTATAATTACATGGCGCCCTATTACATTATAGACATCATTCTTCTTGATTGTTTTTAATGTTTTCTGACGTCCTGATTCAATTTGATTATGCACTGATCTTATTGTATTATACCATTTAGTACACAAATATTAGCAGTTTGGTGGGAAACAATTGACTACTGATGGTTGATTTACATGTCAAATTCACCAAATAAATGTGTGTGAAGAAGAGGAAAAAAGATAAGTAGTCTGCATAATTCTGACTTAAAATTAGAATCCCCACTCTTCCTATTTCGCAGTGCTTTAATTTCAATCCATTTTGTTACAAATGATTTAAATCTGTCCAGTTAACCTCATCAGGAACTGTAATTCTATTTCTCTCTGTACTGACTGGCATGGCTGTTTTGTTTTATGTGCTATTTATATACCAGTCAGCTTGGTGGCTAGTGAATGCTGTTTGTCCAATTAAATTATCTTCCCAAATGTAATAATGTGAACCTAACTTCAGTGCACTACAAACCGATGTATTCCTGCAAAGCTTTCCTATCAACCATTGCGTTATGCACCACTGCAAAGTGAGCTATGCATGTTTTAATTGAGATTGTCTCTTGAATAAGTGAGCATAATGTGATGACAAGGAAAGGCATTGTTTTCTGTCAGGATGCCATCATCAAGGTGTGATAGACGGCTTTGTGGAAGATCCTGCTCCTGAGAGACAGCTGGTAGATGGTTGCACCTGCTGTAGTAGAAGAGATGATCAATGTTTCAGTTATCAAATGAAACAAATTGTATTCATCTGGTACATACCAGATGAATATTCATCACTCTTCAATAAATAGCAACACCTAAAAAACAACAACAAATCTGGCCTACAATGAGTGAATCACATTTTATCCTTGAGATCTGCTTCAGAAATTGTCGCCACGGTTTTGCTTCAGTATCTTTGTTGTGTCTGGTTCCCCGTGTGGTTGGGTCAAGTAGTGTAGCAAGGGACATTTTCGAGGGACTGGTGTATTTTCTCACTTGCCTACCTCTGTTTGTGGGTAATGGCTCCCCCCCATCCCCCTCCCCCACCTCCTCCGAGATCCAGTTGGAACTGGAAATGGCTGGCCACTGCTGGCTCCCTGCCCGCCCCCATAGGCCAGGTTTCGTCAGCAGCACTTCCGGGAGTGTCTGACGAGGAGAGGAGAGGAGAAGAGGGGAGAAGAAAACAAAACGGCAATGTGCCTTGAACAGCGTACAGGGTCTGAGGATTGACGGGGTTCTGTGTTAAAATGGACGCAAACACGAGCCCCAACTGAATTTCCCACTGATGGAATATAAAGCCCCCTCTTAGTACTGTTCACATTACCTTAATATGGGATTATTATAGATTAATTATACAAGGTTCTTATAAATATGCAAGGTTATATACATTTGATTATATTGATCGATTTACAAATATATAGATATTATATCTATGCATGGATCAAATCTCTTTCTCCTCTTTGCCATCGACCATAATGGCACTCTTTCTCCCTAGGTATTGCCAATAATCAAATTATTTATTTTCAGTGGATCCGCCCCATCTTTTCCCACCTGATTGTGAATCTGTTTTTTCCTCAAATGGACTTGGCTTTCACAATGCTGTTTTTGTGTGCATTGAGCCAACGTATGGAAACTGAGCCACCGACGTAAACACTAAAACCCTACACCTCTGCACAGTGCTCCTCTCTTAGTCAATGTTGTGTGTGCTCCCAGTGACTCCAGCACCAGCTCCAGTGACGACTCCCCTGCACGCTCTGTGCAGTCTGCTGCGGTTCCCGCCCCTTCCGCCCTCGCTCTATCCTCCCTCGACAAGGATGAACCGCGCAAAAGCTTCGGCATTAAGGTCCAAAATCTTCCCGTGCGCTCTACAGGTCAGTGTACACTCTCTGTCCGAGCGAGAGGTGCCGCAGAAGGGCTTGCACATCAATTCATCTGCGGACGTTTATATTTGATGCATTGATATAAATCGGCCCCTTTTTTTTAATTGATTATTTTTTTTCCACAGATACGAGTCTAAAGGATGGTCTGTTCCATGAATTTAAGAAGCATGGGAAGGTCACCTCCGTGCAGATCCATGGGGCATCTGAGGAGCGATACGGACTCGTGTTTTTCCGCCAACAAGAAGACCAGGAAAAGGCCCAGGGGGCGTCGAAAGGGAAGCTGTTTTTTGGAATGCAAATCGAGGTCGTAGCCTGGAACGGCCCTGGTGAGTCACGGCTAGGTTTTGAAAAATGCTTTGTTACGGGATCGCTCATTGGAGAACCATTAGAAGTTCATAATGAAGCTTTCGGTCTTTTTTCAGAGACGGAAAGCGAGAATGAGTTCCGCCCATTGGACGAGAGGATAGATGAGTTCCACCCTAAAGCCACTCGAACATTATTCATAGGGAACCTGGAGAAGACCACCAGCTATCATGATCTGCTCAACATCTTTCAACGCTTTGGAGAAATTGTTGTATGTTGACAACATTATTTTTTTGGCAACATTTATCATTTATCAACATTAAATTATTTAAAATTATTTGGAGGCTCATGGAGTTTAGTAACTGTCCTGTTTCTTTTTTTTCTGAAGGATATTGACATCAAGAAGGTGAATGGAGCCCCCCAGTATGCTTTTCTACAGTACTGCGACATCGCCAGTGTCTGTAAGGCCATCAAGAAAATGGATGGGGAGTATCTTGGCAGCAATCGCCTAAAGGTAATCATCTTTTCCATTTTTGATTACAATTATACATTTGCTTTTAATTGTCAAGTAATTAATTTGCCAAATAAAATGTGCAATCTCTCTTTCAATGCAACTTTTAGCTGGGATTTGGAAAAAGTATGCCTACGACCTGTGTTTGGCTGGATGGATTGGCATCAAACACCACAGAACAGTTTCTTACGCGTCATTTCTGCCGCTATGGACATGTTGCCAAGGTAAAGGTCTATGTGTTAAATTTATCGCACCTGTTGGACATTGCCTTTCCTCAAGGAACCATGTAACCCTGTTTCCTTCTTCTCTAGGTTGTATTCGACAGGATGAAAGGGATGGCCCTAATTCTGTACAACAACATTGAATACGCGCAGGCTGCAGTCAAAGAGGCCAAGGGATGGAAGATAGGGGGCAATAAGGTCAAGGTGAGTCAAACTATGTTGTATTTCTATGAAATTATGCTACTACCAATGCATTGTTGATATTCCAAATGAGAATCGACTATAATTCAATTGTATATATCTTATATATACCAATGTTTCTGCTGACTCGGTTTTTTATGTATGGTCAACCATATTTTATTTTATTGCAGGTGGACTTTGCCAACCAGGAGAGTCAGATGGCATTTTATCGTTCGATGCAGGCCTCTGGCCAGGACATCAGGGATTTCTATGATCTCTTAACTGATCGAAGGTTTGCAGGCTTTTTATTTTACCACCTCCCAATC
Organism: Gadus morhua; assembly: GCF_902167405.1. Classification (NCBI taxonomy): domain Eukaryota; kingdom Metazoa; phylum Chordata; class Actinopteri; order Gadiformes; family Gadidae; genus Gadus; species Gadus morhua. Next base: position 26,895,893 of record NC_044054.1, read on the forward strand.
TACCTTGATGAAGTATTATTGTTTCTCACATAGTCATTCATCTTTAATTCTGGCTTTTTATTTTCTTCCAGGGATGAGCGACGAAGTCAATATGAGTTTTCGGCCGAGCGAACATACTATGACAACGTACGAACTTCGACCACGTACACTGAAGATCCAAGACGCAAATACCCGACCCGAAGTCGGGAGTTCTACGGTGAATGGGATCCATATCAAGGAGACTACTACGATCCACAATACTTTGAAGACCCACGGGAATACAGAGAGTACAGAGCAGACCCCTACGAGCAGGACATCCGCAAATACAGCTACCTGCAGCGGGAACGTGAACGGGAGAGGGAACGCTTTGAAACCGACCACGGACGCGACCATGGCAGAAGGACTATTGAACGCAGTCAAAGCCCTGCCCATATTCCTCCCCACCGCCTCGCCAGCCCAACGGCATCACCTTCCCTTTCGGAGAGGATACAGAGTGACTCTGAACGCAGGCTGTGCTGTAGGTCATCTGAAAGGAGTGGAAGCTGTAGTTCAGTCTCCCCACCCAGATTTGAGAAACCCGACAAGACACACGCTGAAAGATACAACAAGCTTGATAAGCTTGAGAAAGATCGTACTTTTGACGTAGAACGAGGAAACGTCAGCGACAAGGAGAAGCGGGTAGGACGAAAAGACAAAGTTGATAAGCAAATGCTGAAGAAGCTCAAAGCTTCTTCACCTAATTCCCAAGAGGTTGAACCTGAAGTCGAAAGGGACGTTTGCCCTGTGGCAGCATTTCAAAGTAAAAGTATAAAGACGCAAAAGGAAGCCTGCGGGAAGGTAAAGGTGGATATTTTGCCGTGTGTTGTACAATTAACCCGCGTCAAAGAAAGTAAAGAAGGTAAAACAATTGGCCATGCGGCCCCAGAGAAAAGACGACCAAAGGGGGAAAGTGACAGTCATCCGTTGGCATCTCCTTCAGAAGAACAGAGAAGTCCCTCATGTACCACAGAGTTCTCAAAGGGGGATATTCCCAAGCTTGGAAAAGTAGAAAAAAAGACTTTGTCTAGCGTGATAGATGTTGTTGAGAAAGATGCCAAATTAAAGACAAAGAAACTTGGTAAATCTGAAGCCGGATTTGATAGCCTATCTGTGGATATTGACCGTTTAGCGGCTAGGAAAAGGCGTTTTGAAGACTCAGTTGGGAAACCCAACCGACAAAAAAGACATGCCGAGAAGGAAGACAACAGACAGGAAACGTGTCTAGTAGGAGACAGTTCCCAGGAGCTGATTGATGAGAAGAGCCTTGTCTTAAAAAGGATCCATAAAAGGGACCACAGCAAAGACAATTGTGAGCACATAGTTTCTGTTTACAGTCCAAAAGATAGAAAAGACTCTGAAACTAACTCCATTGGCCTCACCCTGGAGCTGCAATCACGACTAGGAAGCCTTCATGAATATTCCATGGATTCATTGGAAAAGTCATATGTTCAAATGGAATGTGGGTTATCCAAAGGACAAAGTAGCTCCATTTTAACAAAGTTGTTTGATGATAGCAATTCCGATGCAGAATACAAAGAACAGAAACCGGGTTCATTAGAAACTGCAGACAGCATAGTGCAGTACAAAGAAACTACTGAATGCAACAAAGACCTTGTTTCACACTTTGAACAAATGAAAAGGTGCAAAAAGCAAACAGAATCGAGTAGCTGGCTTGGCCCAAAGGTTGTTAAGCCTGACACATTTGCGAAATCTCAAAGTCCACCATGTAATGAGGCTTATGATTTTGAAAAGGATTGTATGCCGTGTGATCTCAGAAAATCGGATCTGAATGAAGGCAATGTTTCATCTTCAAAACGCAAGAAACTGGAGCAATCTGACACTGAAGTCTTCTCCCCAGAAAGTGAACCAAACATCTGCAGCCCTCCACATTTACATGAGGCTGTACAACAGAATATCACATCATTGAGTGCAAGTCAGGTTTCCACAAGAGAAGAAGAGGGCGGTGCCCAGATTTCCTTATCATTCATAAAAAAAGAGCAAAGGTCTTCTCCAATAGCAGATGAGAAAACATTCCCACACATTGAATCGTTAAAGTACAACTTGGACCTGACAACCAGAGATTTTCAGTCTACAGATACTGAGTTCTCCAAGCTTAAATCAGCACTGCTTGGGTGTGATAAGGAACTACTGCATCGCTGGGAGCGAAAAATCAAATCTGATTCGGTGAGGATGGAAATGACCAGTCCAACCAGCATTGTAAAACACGACACAATACATGCAAATCTTGCAGAGGTACAGTCTGATTCTGATGAGTATAGTGAGGGCAAAAATGACCTTCCCAGCACCAACGCCTCTCTATCTTACATCCTCAGAGAACGTGAGGATAAGTGTCCTGACCATAAGCTCTCAGGCTCTTTGGAAAAGAACAAGTTTTATTCCTTTGCGTTAGATAAGACCATTACTCCTGATACAAAAGCACTCCTGGAACGAGCTAAGACCCTGTACTCTTCCCGGGAGGAGAATTGGTCTTTTCTTCCCACTTGCTTCCCAAGCACCGACAGTTGTTCAGACAAGGAGAAGGTTGAGCTGGCGCCTCGACCAATTCCTTCTTGGTACATGAAAAAGAAAAAGATTCGTACCAATTCAGAAGGAAAACTGTGTGACAAAAAGGACGAACTGAAGCCACAAGAACAGGAGAGAAAGGAACTGTTCGCCTCCCGTTTTCTCCATAGCTCCATATTTGAACAGGATTCACTGCGTTTGCAACGCCTTGAGCGCAAAGATCAGGACATACAGACTGGAGCCAGTAAACCTCTGGCTAAGCTTAGTACCACTGAGTTGCAACCTGTTTCTGGAAGTGTTAACATCCCTCAAGAGCCTAAAGTGCTTTTCCATAGTCGATTTCTTGAGCTTCAGCAGCAAAAAGACAAGGATCACCCTGCCCATGATGCTGAAAATGTGCCCATTGAGATCAAAGCAGAATTGCCAAATGGCAACAATGACTTGTGTGTCATTGCATCAGATCAAGTGCACAAAATGAATACAGAGTCTGTCCATTCCGTAGTCGACGTCCCGTTTTCACCACAGATTACCTCTCCCAGGGAAACCTCTCCTCCATTAATGAAGGACAGTAAAGCCCCAGAAGAAGACGAAGAAGAGCACATTCTTGATTCGTCACAACCACAATCACCATTGAAAGATGTTAATTCAGTTGTGACTAAACTACCTGAGAACTCTCCTTTGGCCCTTTCAGAACCAGAATTTCAAGAGGAGGAAAAAGTGACTTTAAGTAATACCAAACTGAAGATTGGAAGTGGTGGGGACCATAAGACCCCAACATCTGGCAGCTCTTTAAGTAGTTTTGATGGCGAAACTCCTGAATTCCGTCTCACTGAAAGTATAACCACTGAGCCCAAAACAGGAGATGAAGAATCTAAACAATGCAAGGAATCTGAGGCAGACAAATATTTATCTTCTCAACCATTGGAAAGTGACATTAAGCTGTTACCAAAGCGTAAACAGCCTAAGAACAAAAGAGCAAGGGCTGCCGGATCAGGGCTACGTTCTAAGCGGATTTCTCAAATTCCACCTAGTAAAAAACCTGTGACTCGAAAGAGTGAACGCATTGACAAGGAAAAACTCAAGAGGGCTTCATCTCCTCTGGAAATATCCAAGACATCAGAGGGGAAAAACACCCCAATACAGGCCTCCGACTTGGAACAAACTCTTGATTCAAGTTTAGTTCAAGGAAGAACACGTCGCAGAAATGTAAAATCTGTCTATGCCACGCTAAATGAAGGGGAGCAAGCTGGAAAAGAAGTGATTGAGCCGTTGCGCTCTATGCGCAAGCGGGGTTCAGATAAAGACCAGGTGCAGCAGGATGGTCCAAATCAATCGGTCATTACAAGGCGTGGCCGGCCTCCCAAGCGGGGAGGCAGACAGGGGGAGGAAGTATCACCAGTGAAGGAGGATCAGCCCAAAATGATGGAACAGGATGTGGATCTCGGGGTAAGCTCAACCTCATTGGAGATCCTGAAAACATCCGAGGAATGGTGTTCACCCGTGACACAGAAAGTGCAGCAACCTCAAGTAAAGAAAGCCAGCAAAATAGGTAGAGTTCATTTAGTAGCAGAGGAAAGTGATTCGGCGAGCAATGAACTGTTGGAGACCAAACTTGAAGAGGATTCTGTACTGTCAGGAAAATTGTCAGAAAAAGAGGAAGCTCGAAAAAAGGATTTTGATGTTCACACAACCTCTGAAGAGGAAATGATCAGAGTAGACGTCACGCCTTCACAGATAAAACCACCTGAAAAAATTACTAAAATAAAAACGGCAAGACTAAAAAGAAATGCAAAACAGCTCACTGATGAGAAGTCGCACAACCTAAAAAATCTTGAGATACGTGTCAGTGTTGATGATGTTAAATGTTTACTTCGTTCAGAAGAGAATGAGTCTGTATCCTTTGAAGCAGCCACCATTACAAAAACAATACCAGGACTTGAAGATAACAAAGGAACTAAATCAGTGTCCCCCCAGAAAGAAACAAAGGAAAACAGTTCAGTGGAAATGGAAGATTTATCAGAAACCGAAACTCCTATTGATCCATCTGCCAATCTTATAGCCCGTCAAATGGAATTGGAGCAAGCTGTTCAAAATATTGCTAAGTTCTCTACAGGTCAACAGTCTCAACCATTGAAAGAACCACCTGCAGAGACACCTTCACTGCCCCCTACTCCATTGGAGCCACCGAATGAGGTTGAGGTGGAGAAGAAGGCTCTTCCTGCATGTGAAACAGAACTTGCTGCAGCCATCGATTCAATTACATCTGAAGACATATCTGCAGAGCCAGAAGGTTTCACGGCTCCTCCTAGGTACACAGATGTAATTTCCACTGTGATTTCACCCGCTACCAATGAGATCAGAAAGCCAGTCAAACGTTTAGCGTTCAACAAAAATCTAACAGCAGACCAAGCCGTTGCACCCTTAACACCTGCCGCAAAGCCAGTCCTGTCAGAGATGAAGGCAGGTCCGTCAACCGCTGCAAGTCCTGAAGTCTCCAAAATACAGGCAACTGAAACGGTCAAGAAAATGGGCAAGGTCAAAACTAAGACTGTGAAAAAGCCCCGGAGTCGTAAAGGCGTGGCAATCAAAATAAATAAAACATCTAAGGAGGTTATAGAAACGGAAGCATCCCATAGCAAGCTCCCAGAGTCAATCCCCGAAGACCATCAGACCACCAACCCCAAGGCTGTCCCAGCTGCATCCACCGCAGGTGCCTCGGTTGTTACTGCACTGGCAACTTGCAGACAAGACATCTCGAGTGCCATGAAGGTGGACACCCCTAAAGAGGCAGAGCAACCTGTAATGGAACAGCCTGTACCCCAAGAATCAGCATTTCACTTGGGCACAAACAAGGCATCTAGCAGCAGAAAATGTGTACAAGCAGCAAAGCAACCAGACCTAACTATTGCCCCTTCTCCAGCCCCCCCAATCCCCTTGTCCCAATTCATTGCTCCTCCATTGCACCATGGGAAATCCATCACCCCAGACTGGTTGCCTAAATCTGAGGGAAGTAAAATGTTTGGCCCTCATTCGCCTCATGCTGCTGTGGTTACTCTCTCTGAACAAGCAGTAACTTCCCTTGCAGGCCCGCAAGGAAATCCAGCACTACCTCCTGACACCAAGGCATCAGATACAGATCCAAGTTCAAGCACGTTAAGAAAAATTCTAATGGAACCCAAATATGTTTCTGCATTAAAAAACAAGGATATGCCAAACACCTCACTGACATCTGTACTATCAGAGCCTTCTCCAAGAATGGAGAAGAAAAATTCTCTTGAAACTGTGGATTCAAGACATGTACACCCTGAAGAACCACACCATTTATCGCCACAGCCCCAATACCCCAAACCATCTCCGCTTACAGAGTCACGTCAAAACTACGGGGAGAAAATCCAGCATACCGTCATTTCCTCTCCCTCTACTTCGGTTATCAGTCGAATACCGATTCCATATGACTCTGAGGACACTCCTCGTATTTCCCTCAGCAACCGTAACACTGGCCAATCACTTCCTAAGCAAAAGTTTAGGACAAACTCAAATGAGAACAGTCGCTATCATGTACTCGATACAATGAACGATGTCCCCAGAGGTCGATCTGTCGTAGAGAACACTCCTTACAGTACAGCAGCCAGCCAAGGCCTGCGAGTCAACACCTCAGAAGGTGTTGTTGTGTTAAGCTATTCGGGTCAGAAAACTGAAGGACCCCAAAGGTTGAGAGCTAAAATTAGTCCAATCCCTCCAGCGAGCGCTGGGGACATAGAGTTTCAGCAATCCGTCTCCAAATCTCATATTAAGCAAGAGCCAATCCCCCCATCATGTCAACCCTCAACCCCAAAAGGGCCTCCGACCCCTACAATTTATGGACACACTAGAGGGCTTTTGAGTGGCCAATCATACAACTCCCAACCTGTTATTGCTAGTACCAAGCAAGAAAATCAAAGGCCGGAAAAATACGAAGTCCCGTATCCAACAGGGTCCCAGGGGGGTGTTGTGAAGATGTTTCAACCATCGGGCGCCAGTTCTCAAGTTTTGATGTATAATCAAGCAGTAATACAGTCACATGGACACACTCATGGAAACAGAGGACCAGGAACAGAGTCGGCTCCAAAAAAGATGGACATGAGCAGGCCTGCGCCGCATTCTAACCTCAGTCCACGCATGAGCCCACATCACACATCACTCTCCAGCACATGCAGGAGTCCCGGTTCTGGCATCCCACCTGATCGCCCAGCTCCCCTAATGAAGCAGGAGCCGCAGTCTCCACGCTCAATAGTTAAATCTCCTTCACCCTTTGTCAAGGCCTGTCCTCCTAGCAGTTCTCCTATTGGTACCTCTGCCCTGGGTCCTTGCTTGTCCCCCTTGTCACCCTATTCTGGCATGCCTCATGCACACACAGAACAGTCATCGGTCATTATGCCGCCTCACAATGTGGCAAATTCAATGGCCAACGAGGCTAGGCTGAATACACAACCAATTTCCGCCATTAACTATGGAAGGCGGTCCGATTCCTTGCCGTCCCCACGAACCCTGCCACCACATCATCCAAGTACACCTAAATCCAGCGTCATCCGAGACATGGCGCTGCAGTCCCACCTGGGTCCGCAGGGAGTGGTGTCAGGGGGCATCAACAGCAGTGGGTCTGAAGAAGATCGAAGGCACTTCAACCAAGGGCTGCCCAGGCCCCCCGTGCCCCAGATTCAACCAGATGTGATCATGATGAAGAATGACCAAAGGAGCTTACGCTTGGATCAGTACAGAGACATGCACCAACGCATTCTCCTGCACCAGGAGCTAGGAGAGCAGGCAGCTGTGGATGCGAGGCAGGCACGCCCTTCAGAGCTCAGCACAATCTCACCAGTAAGCATTTCTGCGCCATCCATCCGCCCTTTTATGGGAAACAACACAACATCCACCATCAAGGAATCTCCCAAAGCACTGGAAGGCAAAAACGTGCACCCATCGCGCACTGAGAGTAGGATCATGGGAGGTCATGCGTCCCGTCCTGTGATGGGGTCCTCTCTCCCCCAAGGAGTTCAGCGAATGCATCCAGGGGCCGCGGGCTCCTTCCCCGTCTACAGGGACATGTTGGGCTTCCCTTCCCAGTTTCCTAGACGTCCTTCTGTGGGAATGAATCGGGCTAATCGAGGAATTGTATCATCACAGGTTAGTTAATATCTTGATATACATTATGTCTTTTATCTGCTTTTTTCCTGCTTGATCATTTAAATCCAATGTTTTAAATTAATTTATAATTACTGTTCACTTTATGTCTCATCAACCAGGTCCATTCAGAAAATGAGCTAGGACTCCGGGGAAAAGTGTCTCATTCTGTCATTGCCGGCTCCCTTGGGGGCATGGACTCCACTTCAGAGGGTTCACACCTTCGCCACGGCTCCTCTGTGGACCTCTCACATGCGTCACGAATGCAAAGGGAAGCCGTCTCTCCTTCCTATCAATCTCCGATGGCTTTACCCGCGGGGATGCCCCACAAGGCAGACTCATCTCTCCAGGGCCCTCCAGCCTTCCTAACGACACCTCCACCTACAGGGCTCTCCATAGGGGCCCAACGCTTACATCCGGAGGGAAAGCTGGAGCATTCTGGTCATTGCTCCACTGACATGGTGCAACTTCTAAAGGTAAGGTGAAAGGAAGAATTACAGCCGTACGTCTGAACAGTTTTTGCTTTTGAGACAATGATTTTCCTCTGCTTTCAGCGTATTCAGCTGTAAAAAGTTTCGGGACATCCATTGCATAATTCATAGTGAAAAGAAAATACTGATTCCATCGCTTTATTTTTACAGAAATATCCCATCGTGTGGCAAGGCCTGCTGGCCCTGAAGAACGACCAGGCTGCCGTCCAGCTGCACTTTGTTTCTGGTAACGAGGTGCTGGCCCAGTGCTCCCTCCCCCCACCAGAGGGGGGCTCTATGCTACGTATCGTCCAGAGGATGAGGCTGGAGGCCTCCCAGCTGGACAGCGTGGCGCGCAGAATGACTGTGAGTGACCAGATGGCTCAATACCATGATACAAGAAAACAGTAAAAACATGACATTTTCTGATTAGGGCTGAGTTGAATGAATGATGAATGCGAAATAATACACATTGTGATGCTGGGCACTTCCGATTCACTCTCGCGTCTGTGTTACCCCATTTGCGTCTGCTTTTTGTTTTGTTTGTTTGTTCATGTTGATAACGTATATTTTAGTGCATGTATCCTGACCGGGTTTGGACTCTATGCCAGGTGGAGAATGACTACTGTCTGCTGCTGGCCCTGCCCTGTGGACGAGACCAGGAGGATGTCCTGAGTCAAACCCAGGCCCTGAAGACGGGCTTCATCACCTACCTGCAGGCCAAACAGGCCGCCGGCATCATCAACGTCCCCAACCCTGGCTCCAATCAGGTCTGTGTGGAGTTCATGTCAACATCTTCATTTTTTTTAAATCTGTATTTAAGTGGAGATTTGGGCCTGGATCAATTCATCTAAAATAAGCAGCCCTTTTCCTCTTAAATAAGCTGTGTCATGGTTTGGTTTGACTTTACTGCACAAAAAAAAGTTTTCATACCCTTGCTTTAATGAATGAGATCAGAAACTTCTTACTTGAGTAATGATCCCACATTTTAACAATGTGAACCAAATGAGTTATGTACCGGCTATCGTCTCGGCTGTGGGGCCTCTGTCTGCCTGCAGCGCCGTGGTGCCATGAAGCTTTGCGATGATCCCGTTCTCTAACCCTTCCTCTCCCTCCGTGTCTCCAGCCAGCCTTCGTGGTCCAGATCTTTCCACCGTGCGAGTTCTCCGAGGTGCACCTGTCGCACCTTGCCCCCGACCTCCTCAACAGCATCTCCAGCATCTCTCCCCACCTCATGATTGTCATCGCGTCGGTGTAACGGCTTCTACATCGTCTTTTTATTGTCCTGAAACCAAGCCAACACCAGCCTCTTTAGACTCATTCGGTTTTTTAAAAGACTGGAAATACTTATTTTTTTCATGGATTCGACTTTGTATTATTGTTATTATTTAAGCATGCACTTAATAATTTTTTTCCTTCTCTTTTTTTTGTTGCTTCACCAAGTCCTTAAATCACCCATCCCTAATCCCTGCTTTTTCTGGAGACACGTTGCATTGAGATTAACTGAAATGTTTGCCATCTTTTGAGGAACGTGTAGGATTCAAATGGGAAGCAACGCAAGGAGACCTAAAGGGATGTTTTTACTTTCATAAAGTGAATTGGTTTTTTTTTGTTTTGTTTTATAGAGAAGCCAATCTGATCAGGCATTGCACTATGAGAAAAGACACTTGTAATCTTGTACAGATTTGTGTGATCAATTAACAATCCACTGGTCAACGTTGCTTGAGCAAAAAAAAAATAGGGGATCACGTGCCAGGAAGCTGACTGAGTTTTGACCGCCTGATCAATGATGTAATCTATCGATCTACATATCAACATATCTACTGCACTGCTTAGTTATTTTTGTCAGCCAAATTCCAACTGTCTATCCTCAAATGGGTTCTTTGCCCAGGAAATACTACTAGGACTCCACATGTTTTAGGTTTACACGCAATGCCTCAACTGGGAACTTTGTGAATAATATGTATTATTTTGATGTTTTTTAAGCTGGAAGGTATTGGACTATTGGGAAATTGTAAATATTCTGAGTATTTAAAGACCGCAGAGATGTTTGGAGAGACCAAGTGGATTATTTTTGACAGATTGTTGTTGTTTTGTTTGTTGTTTTTCAGGCAGGGCAGGATGTGAATCCCAACTAGAACCAGAAGTGATATTCAGAAATATTTTTAAATTGACTGTGCCAAAATATCCTTTTTCAATTGCTATCACAATCGCAATGGATTGATTAAACCTACTATTTTCATACGCGACTTTGTATATGCCGCTCAGATCGTAGAAAAAGTCCTACTCTATCCTAACCCCAATCTCTCATAGGCCTTCATGAAGTTACAAGGCTGTATTCCTGTTTGTTTTATTTCCATAGAAGCAGTTTAGGAGTTTGAATCCAACAATTGTTGCTTCTTGTTGGAGTTGTGGTTAATGTACTGCCTTTTTTCTTTCCTTTTCCTGCTGTCCTCTACTGCCCCCTGCTGTTTTGTGTAAACTTCATCCTTTTAGATACGACCAACAGCATGACATATTTTGAATTCATACATAATGAAGTGAAAAAAGAAAAAAGAAACTTAAAGGAAAATAATGTGATTTTTACTCAAACGATGTATCAAATAA
>NC_044054.1:26914170-26949170 GCF_902167405.1 Gadus morhua
GCTTCATTTAATTCTGTGTTACCATCAAAAATAAATCAGAACACTTCACAATAAAGGAACCGTATTCAACCATTAATTAACATTGGTTAATGAAGTATAAGCATTAGCTAACACTTCATTAACTTAGGATCGGGTTATCGTTTACTATTGGGCTTCATGTTTACCCTAACCCTAGCCCTATGTTCATTAACTTGGATTAACCGCAGCACTAATCCTAACACTTGACTTACCCCAAAACCTTACCCTAAACGTAACCCTAACCCCTATGCTAATGCTATTAATAATGCTTATTACTGAATTCATTTATCTTAATTAATGGTTAAGTAATGTACCCTTATGGTTATGTGCTACCATAAATCCTTGTAGGAGCACTGTGTTTTATTGACTATTTAATTTTGCACTTGCATTTTGTGACAAAGGGAATTGCATTAGTAAAATGTTTATTATGGTTTTATCAAAAAGAATAATGTGCCACAATGGTACAAACCATGTCAGATGGACATGTTTTGGTCAGTGTAAACTGCAAAAAAAAAAGTATATGTATTTTATTCTATCTGCGTGCATATTGTTGCAAACTAAAATAAGAACCAGTGATTGTGCGTGTTTGTGTGTGTGTGTTTGTGTTTGTGTGTGTGTGTGTGTGTGTGTGTGTGTGTGTGTGTGTGTGTGTGTGTGTGTGCATCTTTGTGCATGTGTGTGAGCATGTGTGCGTCTGCTCATGCTTCTGTCTGTGTCTGTTTGGTTGAGTGTGCTTGTATGCCTTTGTGTGTATGTGTGTGTGTGAGTGTATGTGTGTGTGTGTGTGTGTGTGTGTGTGTGTGTGTGTGTGTGTGTGTGTGTGTGTGTGTGTGTGTGTGTTTGTGTGTGTGTGTGTGTGTGTGTAAAGAGCAGCAAATAGGGTACAATAGCCCTGCTGTTTGTCTTATCCACTCTGCTGCTGGTTCCCTTACACCTGTGCAGCTAGCCCTGATGACCTTTCACCTCTCACCCCCTCCCCCCCCTAGCTCTCCACTTACTCCCAACCTCCCTGGAGAACAATGCATATTCAGCAGGCTTACGGCCTGAGATCATCCACACGTAGTGGTGGTGTTAAGATAGTGGAGACGAACTACCAGCCTGGAGCCTCTCAGTCCAAACAAGTCCCTCTGTGAAAACAACTGAGGCTCCACTTGAGATGACCTGAGGGAACCGCTTCATAATGCACTGTGTAGCAGGACTAAGTAGTAGGACTAGTATAAACAGAGTAAGCTGCTGGCTACACTCAATGTTGTACGCTGGTATTATAAATGAAGCAGTGCAGTATTATCTTGGTGACACCCTATAGTATTAAAGCTCCACACTTGTGCCTCTATCTGGAGTAAGCTTATCCCTCTTGTGCCTTTCTCTTTTTTAATACATAGTTCGGGTACTATATTCTCCTTTTTATGTCACTGCTCGCAATGTGTATGTGTGTGTGTGTGTGTGTATGTGTGTGTGTGTGTGTGTGTGTGTGTGTGTGTGTGTGTGGACATGTGTGTGTGTGTGTGTGTGTGTGTGTGTGTGTGTGTGTGTGTGTGTGTGTGTGTGTGTGTGTGTGTGTGTGTGTGTGCGTGTGTGGACATGTGTGTGTGTGTGTGTGTGTAAGTGTTTCTGTTGAGGGGAAAGAGTCCCCCCTTTCCCTCTAGGGGGGTCCATTTATTTTCCCGCACTCTGAATACCAGGTGTGGTTACAGACAGAAAGAGGTGTGTGTGTGTGTGTGTGTGTGTGTGTGTGTGTGTGTGTGTGTGTGTGTGTGTGTGTGTGTGTGTGTGTGTGTGTGTGTGTGTGTGTGTGTGTGTCTGTGTGTGTAACTATGTCAAATCAATGACATACTGTATTGTCATTATCTATTGTGAGGACAGGGCCAGGAGCGAGAAGGTAAACATTACCACGGAAACCCTTGGGAGGAAGCCTGGTAGGCCTTCATATACAAGCCTGGGGCCACAGCGCTCAACTGTAAACAAAACAGCACTTCCTTTAGCGGGTAGCCTATATAAATATAAAGTTAAGTTAATGTCGTTATTAATCTTCATTTCCAAGGAGCATAGTAGGCTAACAGCGGGTAGCTTAGAAACAAAGACAAAATACCAAATTCCGGTTGCATACAGTTGTGCATAATCCTTTCAAATACTCTTTGATAGGGTTATTTTCGACCAGCTATAAGTTTATGCAAGAATACAAAAATACCAAAAGATAATCTGAAAGAAGCAGGGCATCAGTGAAATAGCGTGGCTTCTGGTATTATGTGCATGAATACATTTCTCTCCGCTTGTCACAACGATTCCAGCTCTGTATTCAGGGGGGGGTACTCTGACTACAAAGGGAACACATATTTAAGTATCCGCCACTTTTCTCTTCTCTTTTCTTTTCTTCTGTCCTCAAAACTGCCAACTGTTGGATATCAACATCGGCATGCAAAGAATTGCTTCGCTTTCAGCCCGGAACAGTGGGATGGCCCAGGTAGGCTATAGCGAGTTACCATTGGCTACACCCATTGGCTACACCCCTTCACCACACAGTTTCCACTAGGCGGAGTCCGTGACGTCCCGCACGGCTGCTAACGAGGCTTTCACTAGTTCTCCACTGGCTCACTCCACCACTAAAGTTTCAGAGGACGGGGTCCCAGCCAGGCCAGCCGAGTTGCCCAAATGGATTACTGCGGCGTCCGACGCATATTGTTTTCCTATGTACTCATCAACGGAATATTAATAACATTGCAATCCAAAGAAGGTGCGTGGTTTTACTCTCTTTTGATTCATTCGTATCCATTCAGAAATCAGTGTCAGTTCCAGCGTTCGCTCAGGTTTAATGAAGCAAGCGTGCCATGATGTGCGGGGCAAAGCCTACCAAACGGGCTACGACTTTGCATACATCATTGCATGGGTCTTACGTTTTTGCAAAAAAATTAAATTCAATAAACTGTTGTGTTAAGTTAGTTTTTATTTAGTTATGCTCATCATTATATATAGTATTCTGTGTTTCAATCCGCTAACTGGAATGGTGCAACACCTTTATAACACGTGCAGTCAGTAACGATGCAGTTCAGTTGTTAAAGTTTAATTGGTGTACAAGTTTAGGTGGTTCCTGGCATGTCTTCGAAACTAAGAGCGATCGTTTTTGTATTTTTAACATTATGATGTCGACCAATTCCTCTATTTGAGCCTCTGTTGTATTTTAACTTTCTCATGGTTAGTTTGGTCAGTTGGTCATTGTAATCACGACCCAGGTTTCTCTGCTCTGCTCTGCCTTGCTAATCTTGACCTCTTCGGCCCCACAGAAGTACTGCTGGATATGAAGGCATCGGGGAGTGAGCTGGGCTGGTTGACATGGCCATCTGAACAGGGCGACAAGCGAGGCGTAAGTAGAGATGTCTCAATGCAGTCTGCAACGAGGCCTATCTAACATGTATTTTCAGCTGCTTTTTACTGCATGTGCATCGTATTCTCTGGGTTTCCTCAAACTAAGTTTGTCTGTTTATTCACCTGGCCTAAAGCCTGTCACCCTTTAACTAAAAATACCATCATGAGTTTAGTTGGTGGTGGAAGAGGTCTGAGCCAAAGCATTGACATGGAGTGGGGATCTCTGCAATGAGAATGCTTGTGATTGTTTGTGGTTTAAGGCTTAGTCTCTTGAATTGACTGTAATTGTAGGTTAGAGGGCAATTAAAATAGGCCTTTTCTGCATGCATGGGGTTATGCGCGTGTATGGTGGTGGTCAGAGATGCAGCCAATCAGTACGCATAATGTAGTCATTACATACTCGTTACATTTCAGACATAATTGTAGAAATAGTAACCTGTTACAAACATAAGCTTGTAGGATAGATGTAGGGGTTTATGTATTTATCACGTTCCATTCGTATGCAGAATGCAAATCGGCTCATACTGTGCAGATGCATCATAGGCATGTTTAGACATGTAGTGCCAAAACCGAATGCATTGGCTCTTATAGGCAAACATCCCCATGCAACTTTTTTTCACCTGAAATAAAATAAGAAAGTTGATCATATTTATACAAACAGACAACTTTTGTCTATACTTTTTTTATACGCGTCTTAACGCAGTAGGCAGGCGTAATGTTGATGTACATTGTGAGGAATTATGATAAAGATCATTTGAGCTTGACTTTTAACAGCATCTCAAAATGCTGGCTGTGGTGTTGCAGACATTAGCAGAGGCAGCTAACAAAGCACATTCCTGTCATTAATAGCAAAGTGGTAACACGCAGGGAGTAAACTATCCCCAGGTTGCTTTGAACCCTGCAATAGTTTACAAAAGTATGCGTTACGCTTTTGCTTCTGGTGATATCGTTTAGATTAGACCCCTATATGTCACCAATGTCTTAAAAAATAATTAAATGCCACGCCGTTTTTGTATCTGTTCAATGTCCGAACAAAAGATGATGCTCGCAATGTATAAATAATTCATAAAGGTAGAAACCAAAGGTTTATTGTTGCTGAAAAAGTTTCCCTGAAACGTTCATCATCAGTCCAATAAACCCTGTGGGACCTCTCTCTCTCTCTCTCTCGATGCATTGTTTTTCTTTCCGGGCTTTAAACTGAAGAGGGGGGTGCTGTGGGGGGGCCACATGTGGATTATAACCGGGGCCCCTATGGCACACGAGTCCTATAGTGCTCTGGGTTAACACTACTACACATGAGGTCATCGCGTGGGTGAGTTCCTGTCTAACTTTAACGGGGGGGGGGGGTTCGCTCTGCGTGTGTGCTGTGTTTTCAGTGGGAGGTGGCCCAGAAGACCCTGAACGGCTCCCAGTTCTACTCGTACTCCGTGTGCAACGTGGGCGAGCGTGAGCAGGACAACTGGCTGCGCACCACCTTCATCCAGCGGAGGCCCTCGGCCTCGCGCGTGATGGTCGAGCTGCAGTTCGTGGTGCGCGACTGCAACTCCTTCGACGGCGCCTCGCTCACCTGCAAGGAGACCTTCAACATGTACACGTCGGAGGCGGACGCCGACGTGGGCACCACCTTCCGCAAGGGCCAGTTCAAGAAGGTGACCACCATCGCGCCCGACGAGATCACCCGCAAGAACCTGCAGCCCGTCAACACGGAGACCCGCGTGGTGGACGGCCTGTCGCTCAAGGGCTTCTACCTGGCCTTCCAGGACATCGGCGCCTGCGTGGCCATCCTGTCGGTGCGCGTGTACTACAAGACCTGCCCGGCCACCGTCAAGAGCCTGGCCAGCTTCCCCGAGACGGTGGCGGGCAGCCAGGCGCTGAGCAAAGTGGACGGGGTGTGCATGGAGAACGCCGTCAGCGAGAAGGTGCCCCGGATCTATTGCACCATGGACGGGGAGTGGGTGGTGCCCGTGAGCCAGTGCCAGTGCAAGCCGGGCTACGAGGAGATTAAGGAAGTGTGCCAAGGTAAGGCTCTTTGTTCCTTTGGGCCTGTTCTGACCTGTGGGTGCTGGGCTATTAATATAGTCGTTGATTCGTTGAATTTTGAATCGGAGCCCGTTCATGGAGTTTGATTTTGTGGATTCTGTTTAGCTTCAAATGGCGGTATGTTCCATGAGGCGTTTGGTATTTTATTACAGTGTCAGCAGTGTGTTGATCGTCGTGCTGATAAGGGATACAATGCTATCACAGGTGGGGTATTTATCATTGCTCATTGGAATTCTCCCTCTGGCTAATATGACTCCACCGAGGGGGGAAGGAATGCCGGGCCTCCCTTGTACATGTCACAACGTTATCCCTGACCTTGAACCAGCGTTGGGAAATCAGGAAATAAAAAAAAGACACATTTTTTGGGGGAGATTTACGATTACATTACCCCATGGTTAGGGTTCAATTCATGCTGAGGACAATGCAGTGTTAACGAGTCCCCTCGCTCCAGCAGAGCTTGGTGTTGTCGCCCCGTTTCATGTGCGCTCACCAGACTGCGGTGGAGCAAGCGTTTGACTCTGAAGCTCTCGAGGGGACTGTTGAAACCCACCGAGAGAGGCCCTCTCTAGTGTTGTGGTGGAGCGCGGTCGGGAACAGAGGCCCTGATCAAACATCTGTGGGTGCTGCTACCGTACCGGGAAGGATAAACGACTTCAAGGCAGAGCGGGGGAGGTTAAGGCGGCGGTGGGGGCAGGAAGTAGCCGCACGTTCTGAACTCCCCACAGGATTCAGAGGGAAGAAAAATACGGCCCGGCCTCCACCCTATTCATCACAGAGCGACCCGGTGACAGCATGTGGGTCTGTCTCTACCGGTCTATGTTGAGCCGTCTCTCTCTCTCTCTCACGCTCTCTCGTTCCGTGCTTGGTCCCACTTCACCGACTCACTGAAGGGCTTAATGAGTCAGTATTTCTGCGACGGTGGGGTGGGTCGTGGTCGTGCTCCAGAGGTTTACGTATGAAGGAACGTGCTGGCCTGCTCGGGCTTGTTTCGGTGCTCGTTGTTTCATGACGGAACACATGGATACTCTCCGCCAGCGGAGCGCCGACGTCGCTCTTCGTCTGCGTGAACTTTAGTAGCTTATCAGCTTTGGCACAGGTACGCTTATTTCTCTGCACACGCAGGAACGCAGACACTTGGCGCACACACACACACACACACACACACACACACACACACACACACACACACACACACACACACACACACACACACACACACACACACACACACACACACACACACACACACACACACACACACACACACACACACACACCCCTATATACACTGGTACCACTTGGCAACATGAGCCCAATATTCGTGGCTGATTCAAATTCACCGGCTAACCAAGCAAGCAAATCCATCTGTAACGGATTCTTCTTCAGCAATCTTCGTCCACTTGATCCCGCAGTCGTAGCGGACAGAGATGAGCAATGATGCTATCATTTCAGCCTTGGGAGGCTCCAGGGTTAGCAGAGGGTAGGAGGAGATGGAGGAGATGGAGGAGGAGGTCCCGGCGGAATGTGGCAAACGGCACACAAAGACGACAGTGGAGTTTTTTTTTTTTTTAGGAGATGGGTGTGATATTATTTTCTTTCTGCAAAAAAAAAAAAAAATGGTGAGGAATGGAATGTCAAGGTAGGGGAACAATAAAGCTTGTGTTTCAACGGAGCAACTTGCTCTGCGGTCGCCTCCTCCCCCTTTTTTTCCTTTTTGGCTTAAATCAGTGCATTCCTGTTGTGTTGACTGAGAAGGAGTCAGAGGAGGAGGCTCTGAGATTGCTACAGACCTGTGGAATTCCCGCAGGGTGAGAAACACCCCAGGTCAAGCCCCCCCCCCCCCCCCCCCCCCCCCCCCCAGTGGGCGCCCCGGGAGAACAGCCAGAGGTAGAACCGGATAGATGGACCTCCGCTTCCCAGATTAATGGAGTGGTGTGAAGCCAGCAGATGCGCGCACACACAAATGCATGCACACACACACGCACACGCACGCAGGCACGCAGAAACACCCACACACCCATAATCAGTCGCACGGTCAAACACACACATGCACGCAGGCACACGCACAAATGCGTGCGTGCAGGGACACATGCACATGTTCAGTCACACAAACACACACACACACACACACACACACTCACACCCACACCCACACAATCCTTCATGCATTCATTTTTAAAAGATAGAGCTGAAAGTTTCGATGATCGTTTTGGGTAAAATAAAACCTAGATAATAGAAAGTGATGAACAGGTTTTTCTTTGGCAGTGACTCTGCGTTCCTGACTAATCATTAGTCATTGATGACAATTGAAAGAACATTAATAACTATGGCAAGTACTAACTCCTGCTTGGTTATTTATATATATGTGTGCCTAGAATTGGCAGTGACTCGTGTTGGTGGATTAGGTGTAGTGGG
This sequence comes from Gadus morhua, assembly GCF_902167405.1. Classification (NCBI taxonomy): domain Eukaryota; kingdom Metazoa; phylum Chordata; class Actinopteri; order Gadiformes; family Gadidae; genus Gadus; species Gadus morhua. The sequence goes on from NC_044054.1 coordinate 26,922,004, forward strand.
ATGTAATGGCTGGTTGGTGGAGAGGGGGGGACTTTCCATGGAGTTCCAGTAAATCCTTTATGGGTTCATGGGTATGAGTCTTTTTTAAAGTTCCTCTTCCCTTTCCATCCTCTTCTGCTTCCCTCCCCGCCCCCCCCCCCGTCCCTCCCACCCGCCTGTCCTTCTCCGTCCCACCCAAGAGTGATGAAGGAGCAACAGTTTGTGACTAGGCTGTAATTGTTTGACTGCCTGCGGTGAGCGCAGTGCTTGTGTAGGTAGCAGTTGACTCGGGTGTGTTGGAGCGCTCTGAACGGAAGTAACTTCTGGTTTTCTTCAGGGATTTATTTTTGTCATGTCCTCATCCCTCACATTCTTTCTCTCTTTCTGTCTCCCTCCACTCCTTCTCCCTCAGAGCTACAAGGAGCAGTCCATGCTTACAGTGTGGCCCGCGTCTCTTTTTAATGCGTATATTTGCTTTACATTCGCGTGTGTTCAACGCGTGAACCAGTGATTCCGGTTCAGCGACTACTATTTTCTACTCCGAACAAACCAAGTTGTTTTGCTGGATTTGACTCATTCAATTGCAGTGCTTCTGTTTTCGTTGGCCATTGGTGGCCACTCTTCTAATGTGACAGAAATCTCACATTGCAAAGTTTCCCATGCCTAATGCTAGGGCTGTTTAGGCTGTCCAGTGTCCACTGTTCTCTTCTCATCCAAGTAGATAAACAGTCAATTTCCCCCACGAGGGACACAGAGATAAATACAGGCTTCTTTCGCCTGTTTATTTGTAGGAACTCTTTTTCTTGATGGGGGCAGGGGCGAACATAAGAGGTCATCCCAGGGATAAAGCAAGCGGCCCCGATTCTCCCTTAGGAGAGATAAACATGAGTAGGCCAGAGGCTCCCTCAAACTGGTCTTTGTCGCTAGTGTTTATTTGAAGTGTTTGATTATAAAATGTGCAGTCAAGCACGTGGGAATACTTTCAACAAGGCAAGGATCCTCTGCATAGCTAGGCAATAAGAGAACGCATATCGCAGTAGTAATTATATAAACCTGCAACAGAAGAAGATAAATCAACTCTCTGTCAAGTATGTAATGAATTGCTAGTAGTAAGGCCATTATTTACAAGATCGCGGACAATGCAGGCATTATACTGTGCAGGCAGGCACTGTTTTAAAGGCCTCCGGCTCTTTCGCTAATCAATGTTCAACTGAATGGAAGGCTTGTTTTGAAACAGATACAAAAATTGTGATCCTCTGGGAATTTATGTACTGGAGAGGAGAAGTCGGGTTTCCTTTACTCTACTCATCTTTGTTTCCACCTCCTGGGGAACGCGGAGACTTTCAGAGGATGAAACGCCCCGGCAAGATCACTTAAGGCTTTGCGGGTTGCTGCATGGATGACAGATCTGGTGCCAAGTTAATGTCGGCCTCTCGGGTCAGACCCAGGCAGTCTGTGAGGTAATAGGAAGACAGTGATTGAGCTGTGGGTAGGAGGGGCGATGTACTTAGAAGATGTGTGTTTTCATGTGGTGTCACGCTGCATCTCAGGTCTGACACGTTGCGGAACTCCCCAAATTTCCCGTCTGGGATTAATAAAGTGTTTTTGGTATCTTATCTTAACTACCCCACTGTCAGTTAGGATTAGGTACGTCACTGGCGACTGCACTCTCGTAAAGTGATTAAAGATCCCATGCCATTCTATTTTATGATGCTTTAATATAGGCATTAGTGGGCAACAAACACAGTATTCAAAGACGTCCCCGAAATTCAGCCGTGGTGTAGAGTTACAGTCACTCCGAAACAGTCGCACATTGAGCTTCCCCCAAACGCGCTGTTTCGGTGGGCGTGTCAAGGCAGGTCAAGGAGGGGGGTGGGGGTGTGGCCCTGAGCAGCTTGTAGCCACTGACAGTACCATGCGCTCTGTTTACGGTGGATGTATCACAATGGCTCGTAGAAACCCATATTATACATAGATATCTATATCATATAATATATAATATATATTATCACCTGGCCCTGAGCAGCTTGTAGCCACGGTACCATGCGCTCTGTTTACGGTGGATGTATCGCAATGGCTCTTAGAAACCCATATTATACATAGATATCTATATCATATAATATATAATATATATTATCACGGCCAAAAGCTGTGTGAGCCTCCAGACGATAGGTTATTATGAATCTCAAACGACCGCGTCTACTTCAGATTGATGTGGAAGTGGTAGAACCAGTCCTTTGTGATTCATTATATCGTCTGGACGCGCACACAGCTTTTGGCCGTGATAATATGTATTATTTGATATAGATATCTATGTATTATATGATATTATTTAGATATAGAGCAGAGCTCCAGGACTGTAACGCAAGTGTTGTACACTTCCTTGTTATTTGGATAACCGTTCTGCTGTTGGTGTGATGGCGCATAACACGTCGGACTCTCGTATCTGGTATTTCTACAACGAGACTCGTAGTGGGGGTTATCTCAGCCATGGTTGAGAATGAATTGGGGGAAAGGAACTTTGGCTTTGACTCCCTGAAGTAGGCTACATGAACCACGACATGGAGGAGAAAGAGATTGTTGGCCGCGAATGTATCCCGCTTGAGCCCTGCTTCCCGCCTCGGCAGCGGTCAGCGCTAATCACCGCATCCTGATGCCGAGGCGGTGGTCCATCGGCAGCGAGGCTCCGGCGGGAGACGACCGCGGTCAACAATCCCTTTCTCCTCCATGTCGTGGTTCATGACTTCAGGGAGTCTAAGCCAAAGTTCCTTTCCCCCAATTCATTCTCAACCATGGCTGAGATAACCCCACTACGGGTCTAGTTGTAGAAATACCATAGACGAGAGTCCGACGTGTGATGCGCCATCACACCAACAGCAGGTTATCCAACGGTTATCCAAATAACAAGGAAGTGTACAACACTTGCGTTACAGTCCTGGAGCTCTATATCTAAATAATATCATATAATACATAGATATCTATATCAAATAATACATATTATCACGGCCAAAAGCTGTGTGCACGTCCAGACGATATAATGAATCACAAAGGACTTCGTCGGGTTCTCCGACGTCTCTGGTTCTTCCACTTCCACATCAATCTGCAGTAGACAGAACCGTGCGCTGCCTGCTGCCTGCTGCCGGCGCGAGGCACCACCGCCCGGCTGCCCGCTGCCGGGCGGTGGTGCTTCGCGGCGGTGGTGCCTCGCGGCAACCGGCGGCAGGCAGCATGTCGCAGTTCATGTAGTTCGATGTCGTTCTGCCATTGCATTCAAAATTCTGTAACTAGCCTGTTACTACGAACTAAGCAACTACCGTACACGTATTAGCATTTAGCACTAGCTCAATCACGACTCCTTCAGAATTCTTGTGGGTGGTTACGAACCAACCAAGTGGGCAGGGCCATGAATAATAATTTGACAACGCTAAGTCACAGTGTGACCTTATCCAGATCGGCTCATTTCTTCTGCCTTTTTCCTTTCATTGCCTATTGCATTCAGCAGACAAACTGCATAGATTTCAAACGTACCACAGCTCACAAACTTATTCAGACCTATGTTATTTAACAAACAATAGGAAAAATGTGATTTTAATGGCATGGGCTCTTTAATTAAAAACGCTGAGATGTTTGATGAGGTACTGTTGCGCAATACAGTTTCAAACAAATTTAAGTTGTGTACACAGTACATTGCTTGATGATCAGGTTATATATGTGTCTTAACTGCATTATGCAATGGAGAGGTCTTCCTGGTTCCTGTCCTGTCCTGAACACAACGGGGATGACAAGCAACAGCATTTGTATTTATAGGCACATGTGGTCATAAAGCACCACGTGGTTTGTGTGGCGACCAACTCAACCCCTCAGTATTTCACTAAGAAATAGGGAAATAGTGTTCCAGGTGGAAACACACTTTCATTTCAATGGCATATTTTAGATCAATTTGATTTCAATAATATTCCACATTCTCTCAGACATGAAACTAATCATCTGCCCCATGGGCCAATCAGCTGTTTGTATTTTTCATTTTTTTCTTACTTTTATGTGGGGACACACACACACACACACACACACACACACACGGGCCACGGGGGGCCTTCCTCCTGATGGCATTCCGGGGCCTGGGGCCTGGAGCCTGTGTGTGTGTGTGTGTGTGTGTGTGTGTGTTTAATAGGTGTGGGCGGGGGTTGGTGTGAAGCTATGCAGACCGCATTGTATTGTGCTGCCGGAGTGTGAGGTCAGCATTTCCTTTCCCCGTGTCAGTCGCTTGCTGACCCCCCACCCCCAACCCCACCCCCCCACCCCCCCCACCCCTCCCCTCCCCACCCCCCCCACCCCACCCCACCACCTCCACCCCACCCGACAGGACGAGCCGCGGCGGAAACCGGAGACCAGCTAATCCTTCTGTGACTCCACGACCCGTTGGCTCAGGGCTTTCCATTGTACACACACACACACACACACACACACACACACACACACACACACACACACACACACACACACACACACACACACACACACACACACACACACACACACACACACACACACACACACACACACACACACACACACACACACACAGACACACACTGATCAGCCTTCTCCATCAGCTTGATTTCATTGCTCATGTGGAAGGGTTCCTCCTTGGTTGAAGTTTTGTACTTTTTAAAGTTTCGAGGAAGGACAAGAGGAACCAAAATAGGTAAATGAGGGACAATTATGTTGATATGGAGAAGTAAAGAACAAAATGCCATCCGGCTAAAGTTCCCAACAATAAACGAGACAAAGCCTTCCTCATAGCTGTACCTCTAGCCTTTTGGCATCTGTTAAAACCCTTCCAAGGCGTTCCCCTCTCCTTCTCGGGGCCAGAAGTGTGACAGAGGAGAACGGCGGTGGGGGGGGGGGGGGGGGGGGGGGGCTGCTATGTGTCGGTTAACGACCTGAGATGAAAGCCAGGCCGCAATTGTAAAACTGATGTAATGCCCCCTTTACAACGGCTCCATCGGCCCGCTAATCCCTTTGAATAATGTGACCAGACCGCCTCCCCCAACGCCCGACTCAACTCCTACACCTTTAGCCCCCCCACCCCTTACACCACCCCTCTGACACCCCTCCGCTCCCCCGGTGACCCCTGGCTTGTCTTACCTCCTGTTCCATTAACCCCCTCGACACCGTGCCATCATGCTAATTACACGTCCTCTCCACGCAAACACGGCATGACACATTGCATTAGGGGGGGGGGGAGGCTTTTAGAGCACCTCAGACAGGGGTTGGGGAGGCAGGGGTGGGGGCTGTGGGTGGGGTGGTGTTTGGGTTCGGGGGGTGGGGGGGGGGGAGGGGCACGTCCGGAGCAGTCCAGCGGTGGGCCAGATGTAGAGCTAGTCTGGGGGTGGGGGGGGGGGGGGGGGGAGAGGGGGCAGTCTCTCCGGTCAAAGAGTCCCCCTCTTCGGGCTTCCAATCCGTTATTCAGCCCCGTGTTTACGTTCGCCTGCGGCCGTCCTTCATGTGGTTCCGAGGTCTCTGCGTGTTTGTTTAGGGTGGCCCCCCATCGCGTCCCAGTGGGTCGCTCAGTACCGCCCACCTCCGCCGCTCGCCGGAGGCTGTCCTGACCTCTCCTATGCCCCCCTGAGGAGGGCGGAGGCGGAGGACTGGGCTCCATTGTGCTACCCACCCCCCGTCCTATTCACCTGGAGGGCTGTGGAGTGGCCATGCTACCCATTAAGGCGTCCCTCCCACCGCTCCATCCATCATTCTGCCTATCACATCCATCTTAACTGCTGCTGACAGACGGAGAGGGCCCCTGTGTTTTAGCGGCGCTCCGGAGCCACTCAGGGCCCCCCCCCCCCCCAAACCCCGTCATGGAGCCGGGGCCCTGGATGGAGTCGCTCACGATAAACAAACGGGGCCCGTGCCGGGGGCCTCTCACATGACATGAGACCCGCAAGCAGGGCGCTGAAGTACGACCGACTTTTTTGGGGGGAAATGGAGATTTAAACGATGTTTTGATTTGGAGAATGGCTTTTTGGACGTAACGAGGAGAAATGTCTGGGCTCAACCAGATGTACGGGGGGGGTGCTCCTGTTCTGGTTTGCCCTGGAGCAACAGGGCTGCCGCTGCTGGAGGGTGGGCTCTGATTGGCTGCCGTAGGAAGGAAGCGTCGCGTCGGCCTCTCACTTCCTGCTTCCTGTTGTGTCCAGCAGCAATCTAAAGACGCACAGGCGCACACGAATTAACACACACACACACACACACACACACACACACACACACACACACACACACACACACACACACACACACACACACACACACACACACACACACACACACACACACAGCTCACACACACAGCTCACACACACACACAGCTCACAAACACTGACACCAGACGCCAGCGAGGAACTATTTCCTCAGTCACCGGACTTTGCTCTATTGTCGAGGAATTCCATTGTCAGACGCTCCGGATCTCGGCCCAGGCTGTTGACTTATCATGTCTCAACTGGAGCGCAATTTACCGTCACTTTGACTCATCATGTTGTTGACCTTTCCCTCCGGGGAGAACCCTTATGAGCTGAAGCTCGGGCGGGGAGCTACAGTAGAGCAGCCTGGCCTGCTGCTGCTGCTGCCGCCGCCGCTGCTGTTGCTGCTGTTGCCGGCAGTGCAGGGAGGAATGCGCGGTGATTATAGGGTCCCTCGCTGCGCACAGCCACCGGCTCCTCGCTCCTCGCCACAATGCATTGCAGCGGGGACATGTGGGCCAGGCCTGTCGCGCCAACAACGGACCGAATCCTCTATTCACGTTCCATGCGGCATCTTCCTCTCTGCTCCCATTTTTCCCAATTGTGTGTGGCTGTTTGTCTGTGTGTCTGTGTGTCTGTATGTGTGTGTGCGTGAGCGCGCGTGTGTGAGCACTGAGCAGTGCACACCCCTCGACGCAACAATGTGGCTGTGTTTAGTATTTTTCTATTTATTTTGGACGTGGCCGCTGAATAGCGCGGCGTTGCCCCTCTGCCTGCTGGTCAGGGATGAATAGCGATGTTAATAGGTTAGCGAGCAGGGCCTTTCAGCCCCCGAGCGGGGATCGTGGAGGGGGGAGGAATTTGGGGATTAGGCAGAGGTCTGAGGGTGGGAGTGAGGGTATCCGCGGGGGGGGGGGGGAGTGAGGGATGTGAATTGGGAGTCTGAGGCGCCAGCTGTTGCTTCCTTTATACTCCTGAGCCCACTGTGGTTTACAGTATGGCGGGCTCCTTCTCTCTCCCTGGGCTCCTCTCAGTCTTGGCCCTTCTGTTGCCTCTAGAAGTGACTTCTGTGGCCCCTGTTACGGCTCCCCCTGTTAATGAGTGCCAGAGAGGGGCCCCAGATGTTTGTGTTTGGGTTCCACGTCGTTCATTTGCTGCCTCTTACCTTTGGGGTTTAGATTTGGTGTAATTCCACAGAGCCTCCTGCAATCAGAGCTGAACACACACAGGTCCCGATACTTCTTCTCACGACGTGTAGGAGACATTGTGCGTGTGGGAATGTGGTCTGCGTATGCGTGACACATTTGTACAGTAATGCGTGATACTGTACAAATGAAAGATAATATCTGGTCTATTGTCATGCGTAATATGTAGGTATTTGATGCTCCCTTTTATCATGCAAATCTGCATATTTTCCATGCAAATGAATCAGCGAGGGAGAAAGAGGTGTGAGGAACAGCGATCCAGAGGCTGAGGGGAGTGTCTAGAAGCACATGCCAGGCCCACACGGCGACAGGGCTGCGAATGGCACCCCTTAGCTCGTGCACATGCTTCCCTTCGCTCTTTGTTTGTTTCTTTGTCGGTCTCATTCTTTCATTCTCGCCGATGGAGCCTCGTCAGGACGCAAAACCGCACGCAAACGAAGGGAGACTTCAAGGGGGCGGAGTAAATCCATTCGCCACGCTGCGAATGGACGCGGCCACGCGCTGTCACATTATGCGCGGGGGACACTCGCGGCTTCCAAGTGAACTCTGACCCGAGTTGACCGCAGCGCAGAGGAAGGACAGGCAGTGAAAAAAAAAAAATACCAGCTCAGGGAAGACGATCTGTCACCTCTGTCCTTGACTCTTCTTTGAACCTGGCCACTTGGTTGGCCATACTGGAACGGCTTGTTTATCTTGGAAGGTTTCTCTCTCTCTCTCAATCTGTCGCAATCAAGATTATTCATGCTGTCAGTATGTTAGGATTTATGTCTTCCCTCGGGTAGAGCTTCCTAGTTTCTCTTTCTTTTTTCCGACTGTCTAAAATGCCGTTTTAGTGAGTCAAACTGTGTGTGTGTGTGTGTGTGTGTGTGTGTGCGCGCTCACATGTACTTGCGTTTGTGTCTTCATCTTTCACATTTCCACAATCCCCGCACGACCCCCCCCCCAACTACCACCCGCAAGCATGCACAGACATGCAGTCCTGCATGCCCCACTGGACATTTTGCGGTATTCACGCACACACACATGTGCAACGGGGGGGGTGTGAATGATCACCCTCCATATGCGCGCGTGATTGGTGTGGCCGCGGTGGCAGCCAGCGAGGTTAGAGTGGAGGAAGGGGCAGAGGAATCTGCTTCTTCTCATATCCACAACTCTCTTCATAGGCCTCGCAGGACGTTTCACACCGTATTAAGTTCATATTTCACAGCCCCAACGCACAGCTGGAACCTGTCGCACTATACTTCATTCTGAGGGGGACGTGTGAAATCAGCCAGCGCTAGTGTTTCAGAAGTCTGCTGTTGGGGGGGGGTGGGGTAGGGGCTAGGGGGTGGGGGTGGGGGTATGGGTTCGGGGGCTCTCCGACCGAGGAAAACACAAATACACTTAAGCGGCGACAGCGAGCACAAAGGACGCTCCCTTTGTCGCCGGTGAAGCGCTGTGATGATTGGGCTCAGCCTCCGTTTCCCCGTTGAACCCGAGCCCTGGCAGCGAGCGCTGAGGAATGCGGGGAGACGGGTTGTGTTTGTCAGGGGTCTGTTGGAACAACGCGCACAGAGGAGGTGCGGAGCGTCGGCTGTCAGCCGTCCCGTGTGAGGCGGCGGAGACGCGAGACCTCCGGGTTGCAGACGTGTCCACGCGCGAGAGGGTCTGCCCCCACGGGAACCCCCCCCCCCCTACACCAGCACCGTCCGGCACCGCGTCTTGTTTGTCTTCTTGTCTTTAATTTGCGAGGGGTGTGCTGAAATATTTCGTCTTTTTTTTGTTCTCTTCTTTTAGTTACTCTTTATTTCCATTTTGGTCTCTTTGAGAATATACGCATTACTAAGACAGATTTCATCTAACTGAGAGTCATAACTTTAATCTCAAGCTGCGTCTTGCATTTGGAAGATGTAGTTGCAGTATATATTTATCAAGGCACATATCGGTCACGATCAGACCTATAACTCACGCGATGTAGCCTCTTAGGCCGACCTAGTTTAGTGGATACTCTGACAGAGAGGGCCGTTGCGTTTTTTAAAGAAGGAAAAGCCTTCACTGTTTTGTTTGGTTCCCTTAGGAGATACGGTTTGATAAAATAATAACGGCAACATGACTTTAACTTTTTTAATGACATAATTGTGGGAGCGTGTGTGGATGATGGCTGCTTTGATTACCCTCACCTGGCCGAGTCTGATTGGAGGCTTGGGCTTGGTGAGGCGGCAGACCATTTGCACATTGAGCAATCAGTGTGCACAGGTTCAACCAGCCGTCTACACACGCACTCTTGAGAGTTCTCCCAGATGGCAACAACTCCCGGCCATGTATCATTATAAAAACCTTTGCAATAAACCGGATTTCTAACACCACCCCCCTTCGTCCTTTGTCTGGTGGAGTCCAAAAGAGGTCACTTAAGTGTCGTGTGGCAGTCACCTGGGTGGCGTGTAGTAGCACACATGCTACAATAATTCTATGAATGATTCAATGATAACAAACCTGATTGTGCTCTTGAGTTGAGAGCTCTTCCCGTACTCTGCGTGCATGGTGATGCATCTCAGATTATTGTGATCATCATTTATTGTATTTAGTATAAGGCTTTTATATTGTATAATACAAACAAATTATTGGTTTGAGAGACATTTTTTATACTTAATATATCTTGTATGATATATACAGGCAGAATAAGCAGTTGAAGTATATTTCACATCGGTGCTATCTGATTGCAGAACGGCAGTCTTTGCCGTAGCCTTTGTGGGCATATCATCTCACATCTCATTTATCTCCCACGGACGGGTGCTTGCTTCTCTCGTCCCGGGCGGTGTGGTGAAAGAGCCAGGCACTAAATCACCATGGAATTCGCCAGAGTTCAAAACAGGGCTGAGCCAAGTGTTCGTCATTTGCCAGCGCCTATCTATCGCAAATCTTGTACCAACCCGACCTCTGACCCCTCGGGATGGAGACCACACAGCCTGCCTCTGAACATCGGGGGTTGGAAAGTACCGGAGCAATGTACTGAAAGACAATCCTCTGTATCTTCTGTGTTTGCAGAATGCCAGCCTGGCTACTTCAAAGCGGCGGTACCCAGTGAGAAGTGTGAGCTGTGTCCCGCCAACACCCAGGGAACGGGCTACGGGGACGCCGCCTGCCCCTGCACGCCTGGCTTCTACCGGGCGGAGGACGATCCTCCGACCGGGCCCTGCTCAGGTGAGATAACAGCCCTGCCAGAGGCCTGTCCTCTGGCATCGTCTGTTGGATCTGCTGCCTCGAGAACCACCAACAACCAGAGAGAGATATCGCCTTCGAGTGCTGACTTTATCTTTAAATACATCTAGAATCTACACAGAAAACAGATGGCTATAGATATTCATTTCAAGATAAGATGAGATAATAACTTAGAATTAACTTCTAGGAAGTAGTAGAATTCATAAATAATAATAGAAGGACAATATAAATAAGCTGAAAATATATAGAGAACGGCAAAATTCGAGGAATAGAAGTGTTGATGCAACGTTTAGATTCTGCCAGAGGCCCTCCCTGTTGGTGGTTACGGTCTTGCACTGACATCGTATTAACGCAAAGTTATACTTTGGTTATTTCATTATACACCTCAAATTATATAAGAGGTGCATACGTTTTTTTCTATTAGAAGATCACAAGCAAAAATAAAATTATTTGTACAAATTCGTAAAAACAGTTTTTCTCATAAGAAAACTTAAGCACCAAAACAACAAACAGCAATCCTCCCCTGGGTCTCATCTCTCCATGACCCCCTAAAGCCCCCTGTAAACCCCTCTCTCTCCGCCCCCAGGTCTGCCCGGGGCCCCCCAGGACCTGCAGGCCACCACCCAGCTGTCGTCCGGCCGGGTGCTGCTGACATGGAGCCCTCCGGGGGACACGGGGGGCCGGGCCGACCTCACATACAGCGTGGAGTGCCGGCGCTGCGACGGTGCCGCGTGCCAGGCCTGCGGCGAGAAGGTGCGCTACGAGCCGGCCAGCACGGGGCTGACGGAGACGCGCGTGTCCGTCAGCCAGCTGGACGCCCACCTCAACTACACCTTCACCGTCAACGCCCACAACGGGGTGTCAGCCGCCGCCAGCAAGGCCTCCCCGCGGGCCCACGGACCGCCCTCCACCGCCGCCCTCACCACCAGCCTGCAGTACACAGGTGAGGGAGTCTGGGGAGGAGGAACCACTGTGGGGTTCCAAACTGGGGGTCCGGGGACCGCTTTGGGTCACCTGATTTGCATATGGGGGACGCTCGCTTGAGGAGTGCCGATCTCGATCAAAATAAGCGAAGTCAAAGGTTTGAGAGATCCTGTGTGTAAACCGACGGGCGAGAGTGTGATATACATGTGTACGGTCGCCCAGACTTTGACATTACACACAGATGTTGATTGTAGGCGGTTGCAAGGCAATGATGTAAGACGTTGGGGTCGCAAAAAACGCTCAGACCTGGAATCAAAAAAGGTGTGGAACTCATTGGTGACTCATTGACTCATTTTAAATCCCTAAATAAGGAGGCAGTTTGTCATAGAACCTTTGACAAACATTACAACATTGTCTGCATTTAATGCTCTTGACACGTCCCTGTATTAATTCTGCAGGCGAAGCGTGAGAGCAGTCTTGTCTACCTGTGTTGCACCGTCCGTGATGGTTGTTGCTTCATGCTCGTCTCTCGGCGCTCCTAGATCCTCCCACGGTGACGTCCATGCGTCTAGACGAGAGGAAACCCACCAGCCTCTCCCTGTCCTGGGTGGTGACCCCTCGGCACCGGGCCCCGCCCAGATCCTTCCGCTACGAACTCACCTACCGCAAGAAGGTACAGCAGCCCCGCAACCCGCCCTGGTCCTCACTGCACGGCACCACGCCGTCATGTCGTTAGCATCCATTAGTTTGCATAAGAACGTCTTAATGGCGTTCAATGTTTAGTTCAATTTGTAGTAATGTATTGAGAAACGTGGGTTATGTGCACTGTTAATGTTAGTTAAATAAAAGTTAGAAAATATATATATATATTCCGTATTATAGATCAAATGTTATGGACTAGACAGAGACTAGTTTGGGTCACCTCTTATGTGGATTTTGGAAAATGTAATTTACCTTGGAACAGTACGGTGTAACGTTTGTTGTGTACAATTGCCGGGTTGACAATATAAAGTACGAACATAAACTTTTCAAATAACTTTTGAGAATATTGCAAAGTGGAGCCGACATTTGCAATAAATCTCCCACGGTGACCGTCCTGACTCTGGTCCGATCCGACAGGACGACAACCTCAACATGACCACCTACACAGTGCTGGTCCTGGACAGGACCTCGGTGCGGGTCAGCGACCTGGCCCCCGCCACCACCTACCTGTTCAGGGTCCAGCCCATCACGGAGGGGGGAGCCGGTGGCGCCAGCATCGAGGACGAGTTCAAGACCCTGGCGGACGGTAACACAAACTTCCCAGCTTGCTTTGAACTAAGCTTGGCTTCTATTCCTTGTCTATGGCGGCACGATAATGACAAAAATAATGATTGTTTATTTTGACCGATATTGTGATCATGAATATTCATTGGGATTGATAGATTATCGATTTAATGAATCATCCGGTGGGGCCTACTTTATGAAAAAATAAATTGATTATACTAAAGCAATTGCTGAGTTATAACTGTTTTAATTGGATTTCATTGTAACAGGCGTACACATTGTGATGTATTTATGCTTATATGATAAATAAAATAAAATAAGCAAGGTAATAATGAATTGAATCTTTCACGATAGGCCAATTGAAGAGGCCAACATCTTGATTTCCATTTATAATATGAAATCTATTCTCGTCTGTTGAGAAAGACGTTCAAAACTAGTTATGTTGGATGTCTCTCAACAGCCGAAGCACCGAACTACACCACGGCCATCTTCTGGAGTGTGGTCGTTGCAGCCGCCGTGTTTTTCATCGTAGCTGTGGTTCTGTTTGTGCGCCAGCGGTAAGCACACTGGCCACCGCCTGGTACTACCAACTCTCTCTCTCTCTCTCGCTCTCTCTCTCTCTTGCTCGCTCTCTTTCTCTCTCTCTCTCGCTCTCTCTCTCTGTCTCGCTCTCTCTCTCTGTCTCTGTCCCTCTTTCTCTTTCTTTCTTTCTCTTGCTCTCTCTGTCTTTGTTTCTTTCTCCTTCTCTTAATCTCTCCATCTCTCTCCCTGACTCTTTCTCTTGCTCTCGCACTCTTTCGCTCTCTCTCTCTTTCTCTTCATACTCTTTCTCTTGCTCCCTCGCTCTCTTCTCTCTCCCTCTCTCTCTGTGTCTCAACCTCTTCCGTTTCGACATCTATCTTTTTTTATACTTCTGAAACAAACATACTCTCTTTCCACTTACCCTCCACACACACAAGGGAAATCTAACATTGTGGGGGATTTATTTTCAACGTTCTGCACATATCTTTCCCCCCCTCCTTTTGTCTTACTTGGTAACTGTGTCCGGGGCGCAATTGAAGGGCCCTCCAACCGGCCTTGTCATCGCCCGCCACTTATTCCCTAGTTAGCGGCGGGGCCATTGAGCAGGAAGGGGCCCCGGAGTGGGCCTTCGTTGTGGGCGATAAGACGCGCCCGGGGACTTTGTAAAGGTGACCCTGTCCTGCATTGTGTGCGGAGCGGCTCTGCGACCGCCAGCCCTTCTGTGCTTTAATCGGCTCAGCAAACACAAGTCGGACGGCAGACTTTATCCGAAGGGGGCCGCCGGCTCTCTCTCTCAAAGCAGCCAGCCCGGCGTCTTTATGAGGCTGCCAGGGACGTGTTTCGGTTGCTATGCGGCCGTGTGGGTTTCTTTTAATGAAACAAAAGCGGTGTGTATACAATGTATTTGAATACTAACAGGCTTTGGTTCTGTGTTCTTTATTCAGCAGGAGGAACTCTCACTCCCGGCAAGGACCTGAGGACGCCTATTTCTCAACCTCAGGTAAACAGAAGAGAGCGCGTCATCTTTGTATATTCTTCTTATTAAGTAATACTATTATTATTCTGCCTCTCTGTTGTTTGCCCCCGACCGCTTTATTTATTTTTAGGCTTAGTCTTCTATACACAAATCCTGACTCTCTCTCTCTTCCCCCCCCCACCCCCTGCCCCCCACTCCAGAGCAACTGAAGCCCCTGAAGACCTACGTGGACCCCCACACGTACGAGGACCCCAACACGGCCGTCCTCAAGTTCGCCAGCGAGATCCACCCCAACCACATCACCAAGCAGAAGGTCATCGGAGCAGGTGAGCCCGTCCGCCTCCCCCCACACCGAAACACCGTCCTACTCCCCCGGCCGTGTGTGAACCCTCTCCCTTCCCGACCCCTCGCCTCGCCGAGCAGCGCCTGCCGGTGGAGGGAGGCTGCGCTGTTGGTTTTGGCCCCGATCGAGGGATCACACCCTCGGTCGGGCATGGACGCCGAAGGGTTGAGCGTTACATAAGATCTGATATCGTGTATCCAGTGTAATGATATGACAGAGACACTCACACACCCTGGGTTCCCGTCCACAGGGAAGACTTCCACTGTGACGTGACATCTGATCTCCCCAACACCAAACCCGCTCATGGCTCACCAACACACACCATTGTTGATGCACACACACAAACACACAAAGGCACATAGTCACACAATCACCGACTCACATGGATGCACACACACGGAACCCCACACCGTCGCGGACGCACATGGCTGCACACACACACATACACACACACACACACACACACACACACACACACACACACACACACGGATGCTCACACAGAGAACCCCACACCGTCGCTGACGCACATGGCTGCACACACACAAACACACACACACACACAATCCCAAACGCACACACCTCTGTGCAAAACAGCCCGTGGCAAAACAGACCGGAGGAGACTTCCTTGTTTACTTGTTCTCGGTTTCAAAGGACACCCTGACACGGAGCGCGAGAGCGGAGAAGATAAAACACGCAGATGGGAAGAGAGCTCTGTTATCATAGGCTTCAGTTACTCAATCAGCCTCTTCCTCTCTCTCTTCCCCCCCCCCCCCCCCCCCCCCCCCCCCCCCCCCCCGCCCAGGCGAGTTCGGCGAGGTGTTCCGTGGGATCCTGAGGGCCCCTGGGAGGACGGAGGGGCCGGTGGCCATCAAGACCCTCAAGCCGGGCTACTCGGAGAAGCAGAGGCAGGACTTCCTGTCGGAGGCCTCCATCATGGGCCAGTTCTCCCACCAGAACATCATCCGCCTGGAGGGGGTGGTGACCAAGTGTAAGTAGCCCCCGCTGGCCCGTGGCTGGTGCACCTGCGCCCGGCGTTAGTTGATTCTCTGCATGGTCCCCTTCTTGGGGGAACATGGGGGAGTGGGGTGAGGTTGGGGGGGTGTCCTCTGTTATGTTTCCAGATTTTTTACATTTAATTTGTTTACATAATTATACATTTTAACTATTGTTAGGATTTCATTATTCTTTCATTCTTTGGGATGTCAGCCCTATTTTACTGCCCTCACTTTTTCTATTTGTATGAGTGAGATACCTATTTATAGATATATATATATATATATATATGTTTGCCTCGTTTCTACCTTTTCTGCTCCGCAGTAACAATGACACCCCACCGGTCCTGTTTGGGTCGTTTGGGTTCAGCATGTGATTCTGTATTTTGTGTCTGTTTGGATGCAGTCAAACACGCCATGATCGTGACGGAGTACATGGAGAACGGGGCGCTGGACAAATACCTCAGGGTGAGTGGTCCCGTCGGCTGGGAACGAGGAACCGTCCTTGTACAACTTCCTGTGATTGTCATTGTGGACGCAGTGTTTACAGCGCCTACCGCACGGGGGGCCCCCACCAGGATACAACCTGCGACGCACGAATGCACACACACTTACACATCTCATGAATGATGGTTTCTAGGTTTCGATAGACGCACACGCACGCGCGCACGCACGCACGCACGCACGCACGCACGCACGCACGCACGCACGCACGCACGCACGCACGCACGCACGCACGCACACACACACACACACACACACACACACACACACACACACACACACACACACACACACACACACACACACACACACACACACACACACACACACACACACACACACACACTGCTATCTCCTGACGGTTCCTGTCCCCCCCCTCTGTAGGATCATGATGGGGAGATCCCCTCCATCCAGTTGGTGGGCATGCTTCGGGGCATCTCTGGGGGCATGAAGTACCTCTCTGACATGAGCTACGTGCACCGGGACCTGGCCGCCCGCAACATCCTGGTGAACACCAACCTGGAGTGCAAGGTGTCCGACTTCGGCCTGTCCCGGGTGCTGGAGGACGACCCCGAGGGCACCTACACGACCAGCGTACGTAGCTTTGACGTGCCTCTGAAGTCTGTTGTCATCCAATGGAAATTAAGTGTTTGAGATTGGAGGTGAACTTCCAATGGACTGTTTGAATATTTAGTGTATTTTGTTAAATGTCCATATGACCCTTGATAAATTCAGACACAGATATGAAGGATTTTATTGATCCCACGTGAAAATTTGTTGTTATGGTTGCTCAGTTCAAGACAGAAACACCCAGCAAATAGAAACAAAACTAGAAATATGACCACAAAATACAATCGGGATATAAATACTCTAAAGACAGATCTGATATGCATTTAACCAACAACAGAATGTAATAGAATATCGGTTTATTTGTAACTGAACTTAGGTAAAGTATGTGACTCCAAAGTGAAGTAAAGTGTCTATTAAAGGTGTATTGAATGCATATCGCTCACATCCTCTGGATAGGATAACTAAGTAAAAGGGCTGAGACCAAAGTTACTTGAGTTAAAATTACATGACAGTTCAGAGCGACTCCCTTCCGGGAGTGAGAGGTGTGAAAGAGTCAGACGGCCACAGGAATGAAGGATTTCCTGTGGCTTTCTATGGAAGCCTCTGCTGCCGAGAGTCGGCTGGTGAACGTACTCCTCTGTTCTGACAGTAACAATTAATCCATCAATTAAAATAGTCACGCTGCTTTGACTTGTAAATCAGATTTAATTTCAATTTAAATTAATTATTTATTGGCGCTGCCATAACTTAAGCTGTGGGTAAAAAAAACAGTAAAAAAATTCAATAAGGGTACATTAATTAACCATTTATTAACATTAGCAAATGCAGTTGTAACAATTACAGTATAGAATAAGCATTGGGGTTAAGGTTAACCTTTACCTCAACCCTATTCAATGTTTAAAGTTAGTTAACATGAACAACATAACTTTGGTTAACATGAATATCATAAACTAAGTTAACACTAACACTATTCGTAAAAATGAACACCACCTAACCCATGTTAATAAACGCTTCATTAGTGCAGCCTTACTTGAGTGTGAATGTGATTTTTTTTTTTTTTTAACAGGGCGGCAAAATCCCCATTCGCTGGACGGCCCCCGAAGCCATCGCGTACCGCAAGTTCACGTCGGCCAGCGACGTGTGGAGTTTCGGCATCGTGATGTGGGAGGTGATGGCCTTCGGCGAGAGGCCATACTGGGACATGAGCAATCACGAGGTACGATCCCGTTACCATAGCGACCCGAGGTACCCTCACCGGAGGGGCCTCGTTCGCCCAGCGCTCGTCATCCGACCCGTGTGCTGTGATTGGTCCACTCGCTAAAACCCCGAAGGAGAACCAACACGGGTTCACGACTGCATCGACGCGTCTAAGGGGTCACCGCGGCGCATCGACGTGGGACCATAACTGAGCCTTTAGATTTAGGATACCAATACAAGTGTCACACATGTGTCAAGACGTTGGTGGACTAACCAGAGGGCGTGCTTGGCAGGTGATGAAGGCCATCAACGAGGCGTTCCGGCTGCCGGCGCCCATGGACTGCCCGTCAGCCGTCTACCAGCTGATGCTGCAGTGCTGGCTGCAGGAGCGCGCCAAGAGGCCTCGCTTCCCCGACATCGTCAGCCTGCTGGACAAGCTGCTGCGCAGCCCTGACTCCCTGAAGACCATCGCCGACTTTGACCCCCGGTATGAGAGAGAGAGAGAGAGGAGCGACACACACACACACACACACACACACACACACACACACACACACACACACACACACACACACACACACACACACACACACACACACACACACACACACACACACACACACACACACACACGGTGGAACGGGAATGAAACGTGTTGAGTTTTGCCGCCAATGTAATTTTACTACTTGAGGCTCATTTGATGACTTCAAATCGTTGTGTTGTCATTGTGTGCAGGTATGCGTCGGTTTTGTGTGTGTGTGTGTGTGCGTGTCAACATGTAAGAACGTGAAAGTGTAAGAGATGACGAAATGTAATTGCAACTCCCCTCCTGGAACCGCACCGACTGGTTCCTCAACACCGTTCCACTGACACGATAATTACAGCCCTCTGTCGTCGACCTTTCCTTGCCTTGCCTTGCACGCCGGGAGCAAGGCACTGTGCGCCGCGGTGGGGTCACGGGGTTCACGCTCGTGTCCTTCTGTCCAGGGTGTCCATCCGCCTGCCCAGCACCAGTGGCTCGGACGGCTCCCCGTTCCGCTCGGTGTCGGAGTGGCTGGAGTCCATCAAGATGAGCCAGTACAGCGAGAACTTCGCCTGCGCCGGGATGGTCACCATGGAGCAGGTGCTGCACATGAGGAACGAGTAAGTAGAGGCCGCGGTGTGCTTTTTAAAAGGGGACCTGACTGAGTAGGGTCACATGACCGGGGGGGGGGTCACAGGGGTCGGTTTAGCTCATTGACTAGTAACCGGACGGTTGCTAGTTCAATCCCAAGCTCCTCCTAGCTGTAGTGTCGAGGTGTCCCTGAGCAAGACGTGCATGGTTGACTCCGTGTGTTGTGTGTGAAATGTTGTAAGTCTTGTAAGTCACTTCAGATCAAAGCATCTGCTAAATGCTCTAACTGTAAACGTTAAAAATGTAAATGACCAAACAAAAGCGCTTACCCCTTCGTTAGTTGAAGGGATACTTAACATTTAGATAATCTGTGTTATAATGAAGCTGTAAATTATAAATATGTATATTATGTAATAGTAGTCCTGCAGTGGTAAGCAGCCTCTGCTTTGCTGAGGCCACATCACCACCACCGTCCTACACTATTTTCCAATAACAGGACACCACAGTGTGGTTTATCCGCGTATACCGCACTTACCAACAATGATTCGATAAGAGTTACTTATCAGCTATAATATATATTTTTTCCCCATGAACTTGAAAAAAATTGCAAGGCACTGAGCATATTGTCTTTGCGTTGTCAAGAAAACGTCTGTCATCTAATGTTGGATTTGTCGCACCCTCATTGGGAATCCTTAAAAGGCAGCAGCTTCCTGTTATGGCAAAATAATGCTGACCCGTGGAACGTTATTGACCAATCCGAATCAGTATTCCACAACGCTGTGCTATATTAAAAGCTATTTTTTGCATTGTTTTAATAAAACGTTTTAATGTGCCAAAAGCACATAGGGTGTTTGGTCTCGGCTACAAAATAAAAACCCCAAAGAAAAACCAAAACGACTGAGGAAAAGAGTGGCAGCCGGGTGGCAGCGGCTTGTGGTTTCCTCCTGCTCCCTCGTCCCTCCGTCTGTCCACCACTCTCCCTCTCTCCCAGCCCTCCACCCACAGTGCTGCGAGTCCCGGGCAGCAGCAGCCGCTTTCCACCCAAACCACCGGCTGTGCAGGGCCGGTTTAGGACAAGGGCCTTTTGTGGGTCTCTCTGACATTAAAGACGGGAAGAACGGAAAAGAACAGAGAGAAAATAGAACGGGGACCAGAAGGCACTGGGAAACAACAAGGGTAGTAGATCGACCAGATGGGAGAATGTACAAAAAAATCGACAAAAAACAATCCCCCCGGAAAGCAGTCCCGTTTTTGAGAGTTCGGAAAGAGTGTCCCCCCCCCCTCCCTGCCCCCAGGTTATCAAATCAGCGGGGAGAAGCGTAGCAGAACCACGGCGGTGACACCGCGGTCGACAGAGTCCCAATAGTCCCCTAAAGTTAGAGCGGGGCCGATCGCGAAGGCACCAGGACTCAACCCTCACCACATGAGAGAGAGAGAGTCCTGACGCGGGCGATCCGCTCCGACCGAGGCAGTGATGCCAGATGACACCCGGGTCACAAAGCAGACGCGGCGGGGGCCTTTGAAGCGGGTGGCGGGTGCGGTGCTGGTGGGACCGAGGCCCCCCCGGAGTCTCCCATCTGGATTCATCTGGGAGCCCTCGCTAACCAGAACCAGCCAGCTATTTACGACCCTCCCTCCGGTCGCCAGACGAGTGATTCATGGTCGACTGGGATAATCCTTGTTAGGTAATTAAGGGCGGTGATTAGGGCTTTGAGTATGGGCCTGCCATCGGCGTCTCACCCTCCAAAACAACCCCCGTACCCCCTGTTCCTTGGGCCACTCATTAGAATAGTTGCTCCCTGGTGGTAAGGGTGGGGGTCCAAGGCTTTACTTGTTGTAAAGATTTGGGTTTGTTGCATTGAAATAGTAGTTATGATGTCAAATCTGGATGTATACCACTGTTCATTCACTGTCATTCTTTATCACACCAGTGGGTCAGTAGGTCACATGGGTGTTGGCCGATGGGTAACCTTGGACACCGCAGTCTTATTGCGCTATAGCAGGAGATATGGGCGGGGGTGGCACCGATCCCGGGCCGGAAAACAAACCATGAAAGGGGCGGAGTTACGCCTTGTTTACTTTTTCGAGATATTCTCCCCAAGAGGGACCGATTCGCCCGACTGGATGGAGCTTTCAGAAGGGGATTTTCTACACTGACCAGTCTAAATGATGTTAATTTGAAACAGACCCTTTTCTAAGAATGTCCGAGCCGGGACAGGATGTTTAAGCTTGTTTTCCCATTGGGAAAATTGTACTAGTGCTGGCCAAGTTCCTGTACTTCTGCCTCCAGCAACATGATTGGAAGAAACAATTACGACGTCAAAAGCCTCGTTTGCCCAGATTTGGTGGCCTGCTATCAGACTTAACAGTTTTACTCTTTGTGAGACTAGCCAGTGGGTGATAATACGGTTGGGCCTGTTGAATCCAATTTTTTTGGAAAGAGGAGTGGACTCACTCTTGTCTCTCTCTACTTGTCTCTCTCTCTCCCAGGGATATCAAGAACATCGGAGTGAGACTCCCGGGCCACTTGAAGAGGATCGCCTACAGCATCCTGGGCTTGAAAGACCAAACCAGCACTCTGAGCGTCTTCGCCATGTGACACTCGCCATCAATGGAGCAAGAGGGGGGAGGGGGGAGGGGGCGGGACACACTGAGCGAGTACGCCCCCGCGTCGCTAGGGAAACCCACGGGGCCGTCAGCCAATCAGGAGACGAGCTGCAGGGACAGCTCTTGATTTCGCTGATTCAGACGCAAAGGCAGCAGCAAGCCCTACAGGAAATAATGCAGCGACAAATATAGCATGTATATACACATAATTACACAAAGATCACAAGAGCGCGGCTTCGGCATTTTTCCCCTACAGAAGAGTGCCTGTGGTTTACGTATGGTGAGATACTAATAATAAACCAGGCTGGCTCGGTGTCGACGAATGGAAGGATCTAGGGTTACCCCCCCCCTCCTACCCCCCCACCGCCTCCGCACTCCCCCCATGGTGATGATGTCATCCTGGCATCTCTCTTAATTGGCACTTTGGTCTGTTTCCTCCGGTAAAAAGGGCGGAGCCACGGTAAGCTTGGGCTGGCCAGAAACAAAACCTGGAGCGATTGCCGTGCTCGGTGTTATCGGCAATGCCTTAGTGCTACCGAATATTAAGCTATGATCCTATTGTTGATTTAGTATGAGAAGACACACACACACACAGACACACAGACACACACAAACACGCACGCGCGCACACATAAGGTACTCTACATGTACAGTTTCTTGAGACTTGTTATAAGGCTATTACCTAACACATTCAATCAATAATTTGAACATTTTCCTGTAGCACTTCAGTAAAGCATCATTTTTGTTTTGAGGGGGTTTCAATCTAAGTCGAAATCTTACATGATAACATGTACAACTGGATGCAGCATTGACATATTTTGAGATTTTTTGATCTTTTTTTTCCTGGCTGTAGCATATCTATGATGAGCAATAGGTTGAAGTTATCTTTCATAATTAGACCTCCTAATAATGCATAATCAATATGGGTATTGGGTTTAGAATCCGGGCTCTTGATGATTTTGATATCCTGATTGATTTAAGTTGTCTCACGATTTCTTGGTTCATTGAGGTTTGCCATGCGCAGAGCTGAGAGGAATAATCTTAATTTAACTGGCTCATCATCCATATCTGGAATGGTTCCCAGTTACCATTTGAATCAATCAAAAGGCCCAGTGAACCCATAGGGTTCCCATGGGCTTTTCTACATTGTGAATTGGTTTCAGTGTGTTTTCAAATGGATCTTCTCTCAGAGCTCTGAATCTATATGACTGCAAAACCGTTTTTTACTGATGTACACCTTCCTTTACTTGAATTTTTGTGTACTTTTTCTATATATCAATATTTTTTTAATGTAGTGGTAGAGCCATTTTTGGAAAAGGGATTATTTTTTCTTGTTTCTCTCTGCTGCAGTTGTATTTTCTTTATTTTACTACATTTTGTATGAATTTACTATTTTGCTTATTACCAAACTTGTTCATCACTGTGTGTATCTTAGGTAACTGTAGTCCCAAGGAAGACTTCTAATGTTTGCTGCCTTTTGGGACATTTCAAGGAATCAATTGAATATGTTATCTCCAGTTCATCAATCAAAAGCCCTCCTTTTGCCCTTTTGTTTTATAGTATATTTAATAGCTTATTTATTTTTCCCTTTTATTTATTTGTCACAAAAACATTGAACAGCGATTGAGAATTGGAGGCTATGTCCACAGAATCTAAATTACAATTACGTTCATTATGTACATTGTGTTCAAAAATTCTCAGAGAATTACATTTTCTTCACTACGTTTGTTGAGAAATAAAATATTTTGAATAAAAAAAGGTATTGTTTTCTTTTGTATAATTCACACCAAAGAAGCAAGTTTATGTACATAAACCTCGTTATATAGACAGTTATATAGACAGAACTTATCTAACTTTCCTTATCGTAATGCTATTCCCAATCCTACTTAGACAAATATTGTATTGTGTACTGAGTGTTTGTGTGCTTATTAAAAACACACAACATCACTGCCTGGGGAGTTGACCCACTCCCATGACCTTGTTGTGAAATTGTTATGGTGGCCGTGGGGAGTCTGTGCGTGTGTGTGTGTGTGTGTGCGTGTGTGGGGGTGTGTGTGGGAGAGAAGGATGGGGGGGGGAGATAAAGACAACCGATATATGCCTGTGTGCGAGGGAAAGAGAGAAATGACTTGCATGTGTGTGAGGGTGTGTGTACGTGTATATGTGCGCGTAAAGTGCTGTGTTTCACATGGAGGCAAAATGGTCCACATTAGAGTGCATTAAGGTGTTGAACCTTCACCTAAAAACCAGTTTTGCATACAGCTAATGGGAGCAGACCTACTCATTACCTTCAGCATTCCACCTTGAGAGGCCTAACACACTAATCTCCCTTTATCTTTGACCTTGCTGTGCAGTCCCCACCAAGACGCCTTTAGATTAATGTGTTCAACTAATCATCTCAAGCATTCCACAGATAAGAGAAATGTGCGTTAAGAACCTGGTCAATATGGAGATTATTTATTAATCTCAGGGACGGCAGGACTGGTAAATAAAAAGGAGACAGAAGCCACGGCGGAGCTCCACACAGAGAGCCATAGTGGATACTGTCCTTGAGGCTTGCTCCTTGTCCCAGTGGCTTTCTGAAGGAATGTCATGTCTTGAAATAGTCCTGGCTTTGAGTGGCGACAAGAACCCAACAACGTCTTCCACCGGTCTAATATGACAGCATTTAACGTTTTGTTTTTAAGTATTCATTTGAGTGAATTAAAAGAGGCTGTGCTTAGTTTGATGGGAATGCATTTATGTCTATGTAATGAAAACCAAATGTGACTGAAGCTTATATCAGCGTTGTTTATCAGTCGCTGTTATTGAGGGTATAATTTGATTGTCTGCACACTGAAGGCAATGAGTGTGTGTCGTAGTCTAGCGTCTGTCATTAAGACTGAAATGAGAGGGATTCACAGAGGGAGAGAGAGAGAGAGAAAGAGTGTGCGAGAGAGAGAGAGAAAGAGAGAGAGAGAGAGAGGGAGAGAGGGAGAGAGAGAGAGAGAGAGAGAGAGAGAGAGGGAGAGAAAGAGTGTGCGAGAGAGAGAGAAAGAGAGAGAGAGAGAGAGAGAGAGAGAGAGAGAGAGAGAGAGAGAGAGAGAGAGAGAGAGAGAGAGAGGGAGAGGGGGAGAGAGAGAGAGAGAGAGAGAGAGAGAGAGAGAGAGAGAGAGAGTGAGAGAGAGAGAGAGAGAGAGAGAGAGAGAGAGAGAGAGACCACAATAGCAGTCTGGTGGTTGGTGTGGAGGCTGAGCATTCTGAGGCCTGTGCTTCTATTTAAAGGCCTTGTGGATTCTTCCACACAGGGGGCGTGGCTCTACTCTCCTATCTCTTCCCTGCTGTCTTGTTTTCTTTTGTTAAAAGTTCAATAAAAGAGAATGCAATGTTAATTTGTAGCCTCTTCCCTTCGCTGGTGGGTATTTGATTTTCGTTTGTTGTTGTTGTTGTTATTGCTACGCTTATCCTTCGTAGTGTGTTGAATACTAAAAGACTGAATTTGAAGGAATTTATATTCATACTTATTTTAGCAATGGTTTCCTGACCAAACATATCCTCACAATTTGGATCTATTTTAGTCCTTCGTGCATCTCCTCTCTCTGCTCTTCTGCCCAGCAAACCTCAGGGGCCTTTTAAAGAATACTTGCACATCTCTGTAGCTGTTCCTTAAAGAGTTATATTTCCTTATTCCATATCCTTTGAAAAATCAGTTAAAGTGACAATGTTGAAGATCTTCATCGAAATAAATCTCTGTTCGGTCACAATCTATCAGCGGATGAGGTAACACAATGGTGATTGAGCCTATGGTCCAATGAGGAAAGCCCTTGCAATTGCAGTATTGTTCAAACTGGGTGTTGGTGGCTACACTGTTTGTATCTCTGGGAAAACAATCCTGCTTATTGCCAAGGTGTCGCCAAAGAGAGATTAAACAGAATTTTAAACAGAAATCATCGTGAATAAATATAAAAATATATATATTTAATTTTATAAATTTAAACTAAAATGGAATTGGGGAAAGGAAATGCAGTGATTGCCACAGCCCGGAGAAAGCAATCCTAGAATACACCGGAGTTGTGTCTGTTCTTCCTGTGCGAGCACAAGGCAGCTCCACACAACCGGCCACTGGCTGGCGATTCAAATGAGATGTCCGTGGCAGAAACACTAGCCCCTGTTGATACAAGTCCTGTCGTCCTTTGTATATTTTCAAACTGTCTGTCTAATGTGATCCATAGGCCTGACCCTGCCTTCGCCGTAGCCCATGTTGCTCAGTGTAAATAAACCCTGACAAATGGAACTAGAGAGCTCTGTTAACATGGGGCTTGTTTATCCTCCACATCAACTACTCTCCACCAGTTAACGGCTCAGACAGGAGTTCATGTTTCCTGAGAGGTAAAATAACAGATTAAGACGTTTGCCCTCTCTCTCTAAAGTTAGCCGGGGAAGTTGCTCCAAGGTCTGGCCCGGGTATTGTAGCCATACTTTGTTTCTCCCCCAGACCTTTATAAGCAAAAAAACTAAATTGGAGTCCTTTTGAGCCTTGCAGCTACCCCAGCTACCCCCCCCAATAATGAAGCAGAATCGTGCTCTGCAAACACTTTTTTTTTTACTGCGAGCTACATGGGTGGTTTAGACTTCCCCGACCCATATGGATCTCAGATGCCACCGGATTACCTCGGTACCTTCCCGCGGGCCCTGGGAATAAACGGAGGAACCCCCACAACATCCCGGGACGTCGAACAACCATAAAAACATAATAAACACCGTAAGGCCATGTGTCCCCGTGTGTCCCACGCTCGTACAGCGTGACGCGTCTTCTCTTCACTTAATGCCCCCCCCCCCACCCCCCTTTCACCTCTTCCCCTCCCCGCCCTCTCTCCCCTGTGTTTCAGTCTGTCTCCGTGTGCTATGGGGGCCATTCATCGTCCTCTGCACAACATGTACCACAGCAGATAATGAGGGTCATTAAAGCAATTAGAGACTGAAGGGGAGGCTTATTTAGGCCCTGAGGCTCCATAGACCCAGTGGAGCTGAGGTGGTCCACAGCCCAAGCTCTGCTAGTGCTTATAGGAGAACCGGGGCTGAAATGTTCTCATTTCTCATTACAGACCCATTCGCGCAATTTCCTATCAGCGTAGAAGTCTTAGAAGAGCTGTGCCACTGCTGTAGGCGATGGCATTGCTATAGCCCAGACCAAAATCTGTTTGTTTGATTCCAGAGCTTATTTTGGGGGGGTTTGGGAGAACAAGGCAACCTTTATGTGTTTCTGATCCTAATGTCCTGTTCACCTGTGGATCTGAGGGAGGAGAACAGGCCCGGGCAGATACAACACAGATCAAGCATCCGATGTCATGGGAACTGGGAACAATTTGGGAACACATTGATCTGCAATCTTTAAGTAAAGTAAAAAGGGTATTCGTTTTGTGAAATTAGTTTAGTAAAGTATGTAGTAAAGTCATATAGTCAAGTATTTAGTCAAGTATTTAGGAAAGTCATATCGTTGAGTTAGTTAGTAAAGTATTTAGTGAAGTTCTTTAGAAATGTATTCT